>NW_015388138.1:30630-41625 GCF_001527695.2 Protobothrops mucrosquamatus
GGAGCTTGTTAACACAAATTTCCCTCTTCCCGGAAAAGGACTCAGTCTTAGAAAACCATCGGCTTTACCAAAATCCTAAAAAATTCCATAGTTATTCACCATATGCTTCCATGACATTACAGATACTTTGTTAACACAAGATAAACTATATGTCAATGCTACTAACATCGGATGTTCTTGCTTTGACAACATATGGAGATGCAGCTATTTTCCTTCTTATGTTTTACTCTTAGAATTAGAATTAGAATTAGATGATACCGGGTGGGTGGAGGAGGAATGTGCATGAGAGTTTAGTTAGACATAACAATATTGTAACTAGTGTGAGAACCAAGGTTTTTTTGAAATAAGAGATGATAAGAATTGGCGGGTTGAAGAACTGGAGGGAAAGCCGACATTTCAAACTAATTGGAGAATGTGATTTATGACTGTGAATTAGAGGAGGGAATTGTGTTTTGATACTATGTGCTCAAGGGAGGGGAATTCAGATTTTGGCTTTGCCTATGTACGTGCCGATGCTATGCTGCTCGAATAAAGATTCTTTAAAGTAAACAATGCCTCGAAGTTCTTTGAAGAATTTTATCTGTCGGAACCATGACACTATAAGCAGGGACTTTCCAGATTATACATAGTCCAGGACATACAACCATCACTGAGCCCCAAATTTCTGTTGCTAAGCAAGACAGTGGTTAAGGGAGTTTTGCCCCTTTTGCGACCTTTCCTGCCACCGTTGTTACATGAATCACTGCAGTTTTTAAGTCAGTAACACGGCTGTTATATGAATCTAGCTTCCCCATTGACTTTGCTTGTCAGAAGGTTGCAAAAGGGGAAATCACCTGATGCTGGGACACTGCACCAGTCATAAATATGAACCAGTTGCCAAGCATCCCGAATTTTGATCACATGTAACAGAGGTCCCAAACCTTTTGGGGACCAGGGACCAGGTTTTTCCGTGGACCGGAAGATGCATGATTTTGTGTGCTGCCTGTATCTCGTGGATGGGACTTTGCTTGTTTGTGCGGACCGGTTGCTGGCATGCCGCGGCCCAGTACTGGTCCACGGACTGGAGGTTGGGGAACCCTGACATATAACCATGGGGATGCTGTAATGGTCATACATGTGAAATATGGTTATAAGTCACATTTTCAGTGCTGTTTGAATGGTCCCTAAAGAAATGAGTGTCAAGGACTACTTTTACAACATATATAATCTGATTGGCAAATGAATCAGTTTTCTGGGTTCGGATAAAACATAAATTATATGTTTTTGTCTTTGCATGTTAACACACATACACATGCATTAATTATTCTTAGTATTTTCTGTGAATGCAGCTTTTGGATCTCTGGGCCTTTGCTGAGTAGAAATGCAGCCCCCCCTTCTCTCCAGTCCTATCCTTGAGTTTTCAGAAAACTAACCTGGTGTGAATCTGCTCTTCCCAGTGGGGATCCCACTCCTGTCTCTCTTTACCTCCATTTCAGCTCATTGCAGTCGCCTTCCAAAACCATGGAAAGCATAATAGATGTTATGCATCTTGATCACAAATATAGTTCTTTTAAGGAAACTTTGGACAGTGGCAGAAGAATAAGGGAAAATACTACTTGGACACAGTTTAACTGGGATAACCCCAAGTTGGCCGAAAATGCAGAAGTGTAGCCTTGGTTCTCACTGCTGACTTTTGGTATAATGTGGGAAGTCAGCCCCCCAGAGAAGGAAATATTAAAAGGGCAAAAAAATATGTTTCGTCCAAGGATCTTAAAGAGGCAGGAAAGCATGCCCAGTTTTCTTAATAGCCCCAGGTCTCCCTTCCCCAAGCAGAAACCAGCTCTATAGAGATGCAGATGTAAATCCAGGGAGCTAGGAGATTAAGAAGACAAAGACCTAAAATCTACATACCCCATCCAAACTCTAAGAGTCATCAGCCCCAGGGAAGCAGGATACCGTATGACCTTTGAACATAATAAGATTGACCCATCACCATCAGAATACCAGAAAGGCACACTCAGGTCAAAGTTCATGCCACAGGAACATCTCCAAACAAAAGGCTCCAGAGGGTATAAAAACCCACTCCCTATATGTGTTCAGCCCTTTTTTTCACTTCTCTTGCTGCCAGAACCATTTTTCTGTCTGGCTCTCCTCTCCAATAAACTACAACCTTCTTCCCAAAGCAGTTGCCATATTTATTTCCAGCTTGGATGAACCACGATGAAGACTTTTCTTTCAACAGTACCAATAAAGGAGAATATTTGTAGCTCAGGATTGAAATGAGGGGTCCTGGGTGCTCTCTGAGCTTGCTGCTTTTCTTGCACATGTTTCATGATCTAAACTAGGTAACATGGACTCAAAACAGATTACTACAACCACATGGAATCAGCGTAGCACACAAGCCAACTAAAGCCCTTCAAAACATCCTTAGCAAACCAAAAGACCCAGCAACCCAGAAGAAAAAAACAAGAGTCCACTACAACAGAGGCCTCCAACCTTTTGAGCACAAGGGACTGGTTCCGTAGACAGAAATTTTTCCCACGGACTGGAGGGGGCATGGTTTCACATGCTGCCTGCAGCCTGCAGATGGGGCTTCTCTTGCTTGTGCGGCCTGGTTTCTGTCATGCTGCAGACCAGTGCCAGTCCATGGACCAGGGGTTGGGGACCCCTGATCTACAACACACAATGTAAGGACTGCAACAACTACTATGTTGGACAAACAGGCATAAGACTGGCTGAACGCATCCACGAACACCAACTGGCAGTCAAAAAGCATGACGAAAATTCTTTAATTTCACAACATAGAGACAGATTTAACCATAGTTTCAATTTGGGAAAATATGACAATCCTAGACCAGACCAAATCCCAAAATGCCAGAGAATTTCTAGAAGCCTGGCACTTTGAGAAATCAGCCATCAACCGACACATAGACATGAACAACATATATAGACTGTGCAAAAGAGACAATCAACCAGCCCAAAAGAGAAAAAGATTCTAGTACCTCTCCACCAGTAATCAGCACTCAGATCAATTAACTCCAAGGTTAATTTTAGACCGACAATCTACTAAGCAATACCCCAATCAAGAAAATGCCACAGAGCCATTAGCAAACAGTTCAACCAAAGAATCTCTAAGACTGCCCCCCCATCCACCCAGTCAGGCAAGACACCACAATATAAACTGTCAGAAAACTGCACCCCTTCCTAGCACTGAGGATGTTACTGTGGGAAGTCAGCCCCCCAGAGAAGGAAATATTAAAAGGGCAGAAAAATATATTTCCTCAAAGAATCTTTTAAAAAGGCAGAAAAACATGCCCAGTTTTCTTAATAGCCCCAAGTCTCCCTCCCCCAAGTAGAAACCAGCTCTGTAGAACTGCAGATGTAAATAATCCAGGAAGGTTGGAGCCCTCCAGCTAGAAGCTTAGGAAGACAAAGACACCTAAAATCTACATACCCCACCCAAACTCTAAGACAGGACATAATAGGATTAACCCACAGATGCCAGACTCAGGTCAAAATACATGACACAGGAAATACAAAGCCTCAAACAGAAACAGGAAACAATTTTAAGAGCCCCAGAGGGTATAAAAACCCACTCCCTACATGTGCTCTCTCTCTTTTCTTCCAGAGCCATCTTTCTGTCTGGCTCTCCTCTTCAATAAACTGCAACCTTCTTTCTAAAGCAGTCACCATGTTATTTATTCCCGGCTTGGACTGAACCATGATGAAGACTTTTCCTTCAACAGTACCTAGTTAGGGTAATGAAACGTCTGCAAGAAAACAAGCAAGCTCAGAGTACACCCAGGACCCCTCATTTGGTATAATGGTCAAAAATACCAGCCCAGAAACATGGGAGACTGTGAATTCTGTCTGGCATGAAGCCAATTGAGAAAGTGTGGGTCAGACCCTATCTCTCAGCTCTAGGAAGAAGACAGGGACAAACATCTTCTGAAAATGTTACCAGGAAAACTGTAGGGGAATTGTCCAAGCAGCCTCCAAGAGCCAAGATGGACTTACAGCAAAAAAGAAAAAAGCACAATCAGGATATTTGCTTGCCAAGATACATTCACCCTAACAAGAATATAACTAAGGATGACTTAAGCTGGACTCACTCAAGGATCAGGTGTAAACAAAGGCAACACTGGGGGCAGAGTGCAAAAGGGAGATTGCCTCGGTGTTTTCATGTTGTGGTTGGGTGCACACTGGAGGCTCCGTGGTTCAGTGCACATTGGAGTAATGCCACACCTGGAATACTACATCCAGTTTTGGTCAACACATTACAAAAAGATTCTGAGACTTTGGAAAAAGATCAGAGAAGAGCAACTAAGATGATTAAAGGCCTGGAGACTAAAACATAAGAAGAACGGCTGCAGGACTTGGGTTTGGCTAGTCTAGAGAAAAGAAGGACTGGGGGGGGCATGGTAGCAGTATTCCAGTATTTGAGAGGCTGCCACAAAGAAGAGAGGGTCAACTTATTTTCCAATGCACCAGAGGGCAGGACAAGAAACAATGAATGAAAACTAATCAAGGAGAGGAACAACCTGGAATTAAGGAGAAACTTCATAACAGTGAGGACAATTAACCCATGGAACAGCTTGCCTTCAGAAGTTGTGGGTGCTCCATTACTGAATGTTTTTAGGAAGAGACTGGACAGTCACTTGTCTGAGATGGTTTAGGGTCTCCTGCTTGAGCATGGGGTTGGACTAGAAGACCTCCAAGGTCCCTTCCAACTCTATTCTCATTGATTGATTGATGGCTGTTTAACAAAGCGAAGCAAACATGCCTTCTGAATGCAGCCTGAAGACTCACCATGTAATAGAAGACAATCTTGTCCTCCGTCTCATCACCTCGGTTAAGGATGTAACGCACCCGAACTGGCTCACGGTGGCCGCAGCTTAGAGTCTCTGACGCAGGCTCGATATGTAGGTAACTTTGGCTTGGAGAAGAAACCGCATTCGCTGTGTGAAATGCCTCATTGTGCTGGGGTGTAACCCAGTAGATGCTACCACACTGAGAACTGACTTGATACATAGCCTGTGAGGAAAAGCACAGATTTAGAGAAATTAGGTGAGAGGCTGGCTGAGAACATTTCATTGGCAGGGCCGAGAGAAATGGGCAATTCAAAAATGTGACAGATGGATGGATGGATGGATAGATAGATAGATAGATAGATAGATAGATAGATAGATAGATAGATAGATAGATAGATAGATAGATAGATAGATAGATAGATAGATAGATAGATAGATAGATAGATAGATAGATAGATAGACTGTAGATATACAATAGCTATTCAATAGATATAGATAGATGATAGATGATAGATAGATAGATAGATAGATAGATAGATAGATAGATAGATAGATAGATAGATAGATAGATAGATAGATAGATAGATAAATAGATAGATAGATAGATAAAAGGGGGATAGAGAAATGATAGACATATATGATATGTCTATCATATATGTCTATCATATATGAGAGATACAGAGAGATAGCAAGAGAGAGGCAATCAAAAGTCAAGAGGGGGGCTGTGACTCTGTGCTGGAAGCCACGCTCCATTTGTTTTACCTTGTCACACACAAAAAAAACCCAAAAGCAGTGGGTTCATTGACTTGGTTGCAGCCAGCAGGCCGACTTTCTCAATTTCATTGCATGTAAAAACAGATGTGCCTTTGCGTAGTAGTGGTTTCCCTCTTGACTTTGTTCACCCCTCTGCAGACATCCCATTTGATGGTCCATCAAACTGTAATTCTCCTCCCTACAGACAATGGGCCAGGTTGGTCAGAGAGGAACACTGCCCCTATCCCAGTGGAATGGAATTGTCAAGGATGAAACTTTGGCAGCTACGTACCTCTGGGTTTCAACTTGCCTTTAGATTAAGGGGCGGAGGTGTTACTTTCAAATGGGTAAGAAGGAGAAATGAAACTTCTTCAATTTATCTGAAGACCATGGGAGTCTGAAGCCTTGTCAAGGACACCAGAACAGGTGTGCATTTGAAGCAGATGGTTCCCCTAACAAAGCAAACTTGTTGATATGGATTATATAAGACGTTGGGGGTTTGGCTGGGAAAATTATTGTTTCAGCCTACGAATTGGTGCTGGAACCTCAGAGTTAGTTTTGCTTAGAGAAAACCATGCAGTGTATGCAATAAACAGTAAGATTTTCAGAAATGGGATGAACCTGGAGTTTTATTTGGATTCTCAAGCTGGATGTTGACAGGAATATTCCTGACACCTGGCAAGTGAGATGAAAACAGGCTGTGAAGAATCAAAATGCTCTGCGGGAAAGGGGGGGTGGGGTTGGCTTAGAAAGCACCCAGCCCAGGCATAATGGAAAACCATCATCCATGGACCATACAGGTGATCCTTGGCTTATGACCACAATTGAGCCCAAAATTTCCATTGCTAAGTGAGATAGTTTCTCACCACAGTTGTTAAGTGAATCACAGCAGTTTTTCAGTTAGTAACACGGTTGTTAAATGAATCTGGCTTCCCCAATGACTTTGCTCGTCAGGGGTTCACAAGCGGTGATTACATGACCCCGGGATACTGCAACCATCATAAATCTGAGCCAGTTGCCAAGCAGCTGAATTTGGATCACGTGACCATGGGGATGCTTCAACGGTCGCAAGGATGAAAAACGATCATAAGCCCCATTTTTCAGTGCCGTTGTAACTTTGAACAGTCACTAAACGAAGGGTGGCAAGTCAAGGACTATCTGTATAAGGGCCATAATTCTTGTCTCTTCTTCTCCTTTGCACAGATTCTACAGCCAGGTTCCCCTGCACATCCATCTCCTTTGACCCATCGTCACTCTTCCTGCCCTCATTTTCCCAGCTCCCTATCCTTTTGCTTGCAAAGTTCCCCCCGCAACAGGCTCTGCCTTTAGCATACACCACCTACTTAAGCAGTGAAGGACTCAAAATCTAGTTTTTGCGGAAGGGAAGATCCCTTGCAGCTCTTTTATCTACGATCTACTGTAGAACTGAGCAGAGTCAGTTCTGTTCCATGCCTGGACAGGAGACCACAAAGAAATCTTCAAGTCTGTGGGTTAGGCTGGGAAGTTGAAAACACATCTGGGAATAAAGCCACAGGGGACCTTGTCTGCTATGGAAATGACAGGGCCTGTGCAGGTGAATAAGATGGAAAATCACATTAAAAGGAGAAAAAAAACAATGAGAAAAGAGAGATAGAGAAAAAAGGGGGGGAGGGAGCCCTAAGTCCTTGACACCACTGAGAAGCTATTTTTTTTTCATTTTTTAGAGAATTTGTATGTCATAAAATACTGCTGTCGCAAACCGAGGAGACTCACCTTAAGAGTCAAAAGGTCACGTCTGAAATCGGTGGTGTCGATGGAAAATTGGGCTCGCCCCTCAGCATCCGTCACTTGAGTCATCTCCTGGTGTCTTGACAATATCAAAAGCTGCACTGTTTCATTGCCCATAGGCAACTCGGTACTGTCTACCAGCTTCACCTGCACATGAAAAACCGCAACATTTATCCAGTTGGCTGCTGCCGGAGATTTCAGTATTTACAAATGCAATTTCTCTCTCTGCCTTCTCTTCAGGAACGCAAAGCTTCCCTGTCAATCCATGCTAATTTTTCCCATAACTAAAACTCTGTGGAAAAAGGGGAGAACAGAGGGAGGGACTAGAGCCCAGGAATAGATTTTTTTTGTGCTGCAGCTGAGAAAGAAAGGGAAATATTTCTAAACCCAAGCAAGAAGCCACTGAAGGATAGCATTACAGGTTGGTTTGATAAACGGATTTTTTTGTTAGTGAAAAAGAGCTTTGAGAGCTTCAAAGCAGAGCATCCGCAGGGGATCACAGCAATAGCCATTGCACTTAGACATATATACGGCTTTACAGCACTCTCTGGACAGTTTTACAATGTCAGGTTGTTGCCCCCAATAATTTGGGTCCTCATAAAAGTCAATCTAGTGGCTGCCACTATGCAAAACCCTGCCCCTTTTTAAGGGCACTGAGACATGATTCGGGTTGCCATCTTGACATTTTTGGGCCTACCACCATCGCTTCCGTGGATACCCCTACTTAATAATCATGCTAATGAACAAAGGTTGGAAAGTTCCTATTGTAAACTTCTATCTTCCTTCCCTCCCATCTAGATACCTTTTCCTCCCTCCCTCCTTTCTTCCTCCTGTAGGGAGTCAGCACCCCCCCTCCCCCACCAGAGAATGAAATAGGTTGGGGAATATTAAAAGAGACAGGATAGAATATTTTGCCTAAAGGAGAAATGGAGAAAAATCCCAACAAAGACAGAAACCAGCCCCAGTCTTTCTGCCTCAAACAGAAACTGAAGGGGCTGCCCTTTAGAAATGCAGATTTGGTGATCCTTTCAGAAAGACTGGGGCCAATCTATTCATAAGCAAAATGCCTTCAGCCCCCACAGCTGGTGGGATTAAGAATTTACATTCCCCCACCCAGCTCCAAGGACAGGACATGACCTCCCAGCCACAATAGGAGTCAGGCAACAATAATGAGAATAGCAAAAGGGCACACTCAAGCTCAGGTCAAAGTACATTTCACAAGAACAGGCCTCTCAAATGCAAAGCCCAAAGAAGGTATAAAAAAACCACAATTTCTCAACTCCATTTTGTCAGCTGTCCCAGAACTGCATGCTGTTGCTGGTTCTGCTCCTCAATAAACAAGAACCTTCTTTCCTAAGCAGCCTCCATTTTATTTCCAGCAACTTACTCCTGGCTTGGAACTGGACCTGATTTTTTGTCTAACACTCCCTCCCTCCCTCCTTTGTCTGAAATGGTATAAGATCTCCTGCTTGAGCAGGGGAATGAACTAGAACAGAAGCCCCCAACCTTTGGGGCATCAGGGACCGGTTCCAAGGAGAGAGGTTTTCCATGGACCAGAGGGAGTGTGGTTTCACATGCTGCCTGCATCCTGTGGAAGGGGCTTTGCTTGTTTGCACAGCCCAGTTTCTGGCATGCCGGGGCTTAGTGCCAGTCCACGGAACTGGAAGACCTCCAAGGTCCCTTCAAAGTCTGTTATTCTGTATTCCTAAATGCTTTTACCCTGCATTTGATCATTCGAGCTCAGAACAGCTGGCCAGCAGCTGTTGGGGTGAAAAAATGGCATTGCAGCAGACTGAAGGGGCTGGCTGGGCTGATATGTCCTAAATCCAGCTTTACAGAGAAATCATAGCTCCCATCTTACCTTCACAACATAGGGAATGCCGGGTTTATAGTAACGGTCTGGGTTTTCAAAGATAACTTTGCTCACTGTGGATGTGATCTCAATGGATTCTGTGCCATTCGATTCCACCCCTGTTGAAGAGAAATGTCGTCTGAAGAGATTTCTCTGTTCCCTTCCTCTCCAAATTCCCAAAAACTTCTTGTCACTGGAGTGCCAAGAAGCCTGACTTTGATGGATATTTGCTCTGTGTTTATGGATTTCTGCTTCGGACAAGGGGTTGGAATAGATGATCTCCAGGATCCCCCCTCCCCATGTGCAGATTTCTCTAACATAAGTCTCTCTGTTGGTTTTCCCAAAGGTGCTTTTTCAGGAGGCAGCAGGACTCTCTTGTTTTTCTTTGAAGACATTTTGCTTCTCATCCAAGAAGCTTCTTCAGCTCTGACTGGATGGTGGGGAGTGGAAGGATTTATATTGCTTGAAGACAGCTGGTCATTTGCATTCTTTTAGAGAGTCATTGAGGCCACTTGGAGATGTATCTATGTCGTCAGGGTCACATAAGTAGTGGGTGTGAAAATGGGTGTGGAGACTTCTTGAGTAGTGCACCCATTTGCACCACTCAGGTGACCCTGAGGACACAGGTAAACCCTCCAAATGGCTTCAACGACTCTCTAAAAGAATGCAAATGACCAGCTGTCTGCAAGGAGTATAAATCCTTCCATTCCCCACCATCCAGTCAGAGCTGAAGAAGCTTCTTGGATGAGAGAAGCGAAACATCCTCAAAGAAAAACAAGAAAGACCAGTTGTCTCCTGAATAAGCATCTTTGGGACAGCCATGACCTGGATGACTGAGAACCTCCATAGACATCTCTCTGTTGGTTTTTAATTTGGCACTTGCTAGCCCTTTAAAGGTTTCCCTGTCCAATCGTCACCAGCTCAAGGGGGCGTCATCTCCCAGGGAGTCTGTGTTGTCTGAGAGGTGCTTCCATCCTCATATGTCCAGCACCAAAGTATGGAACACAGTAACCTTTCCTGCTGAAGTGATACCCATTTTTCTACCTACATTTGCATGCTTTCTAATTGCTAGGTTGGCAAGAGCTGGAGCAAGGACAGGAGCTCACCCTGTCCTGCGGTGCTCGGGTCTCAAACCTGGGCTGTCAGTCTCATGGTTCCAACAGATGATACTGTTCAAAGAACTTCGAGGCATTGTTTACCTTAAAGAATCTTTATTCAAGTAGCATGGCATTGGCACGTACATGGTTGAAGCCAAAATCTGTATTCCCCTCCCCTAAACACATAGTATCAAAGCACAATTCCCTCCCCCAATTAACAGTCAGAAATCACATTCTCCAATTAGTTTGAAATGCAAACCTTCCCTCCAGTTCTCTAAACCGCCATTTCTTATCATCTCCTATTTCAAACAACCTTGAGGAATACTCTACTGCGATGTTGTTATGTCTAACTAATCCCCATACACATTCTTCCCCCTCCCTCCCCCCCAGCATCATCTAATTCTAACTCTAAAAGTAACACACAGGTTAAAGGGCTGTCAGACTCATGGTTCCAACAGCAAGGGAGCTAAAGAGGAAAAAATTGAAAGCTTTCTTAGAAGGATGTTTTAGCAAATTTTTAGGGGGTTCGGGGATAGGCAGGGGGGGCATGGGGGATGCCTCTCCGAGGCCAAGGCCAGACCTGTCTGAGGGGCGCGGCATTAGAACGGTGAGGGAGGAAGTTGGGGGGTTAGGGGAGGGTGGTTTGATCAGGACGGTCAGTGGGAGGGGCAGATATGGCGGGAGCAGAGGACCATATCGGGTTTTGGGAGCACGCACACGCTGTTTACAAGCTTGT
>NW_015388138.1:44700-47203 GCF_001527695.2 Protobothrops mucrosquamatus
GGGGAGGGGAGGGGAGGATAGGATAGGATAGGATAGGATAGGATAGGTTAGGATAGGATAGGATAGGATAGGATAGCAGAGTTGGAAGGGACCTTGGAGGTCTTCTATTCCAATCCCCCATTCAGGCAGGAAACCCTATACTATTTCAAATGTTTGTCCAATCTCTTCTTAAAAACTTCCATTGTTGGAGCATTCACAACTTCTGGAAGCAAGTCATTCCACTGATTAATTGTTCTAACTGTCAGGAAATTTCTTCTTGGTTCTAAGTTGCTTCTCTCCTTGTTTAGTTTCCACCCATTGCTTCTTGTCCTGCCCTCAGGTGCTTTGGAGAACAGCTTGACTCCCTCTTCTTTGTGGCAACCCCTGAGATATTGGAGGACTGCTATCATGCTACCCCTAGTCCTTCTCTTCATTAAACTAGACATAGGAAGAGATTGTACAACCTGTCAGGTCCCCAAATCCTTATTGTATATGCTCTTGTTTTGGGGCCTGCCATTCCGCTGGGGGGAGGGGGCACTTTGCGTTCGCTTGGGATAACTTTTGCTTTCTACCTTTCCTCTCCTGCCTCTATCCACTTGAGAAAGGAATGTGTCTCCCCTATCAGGGAGACGATTGCAGAGAAACGAAACTGAATAAGACCTTGAGATGAGCGCCAACTGTGCCAGTTACCCACACATCGTGCCACCTGTGAATTGGCTGGATTTCAAATGAACACTATGACTCTGGTGAGAGGAGGAATATTGCTGGTTTAACTATACTGTTTTAGTGGGATTTTTCCCTAGAACTTGCCTTGACTTCCCTACTGTCACTAACCCCAAATAAAAGTTTCCTTTTGAGACAACGCCTGTTTCAAAAGTTCTGCTTTCTTGGGTGGTTAGCTGAGGTGGGTCCTTACACAATCACTTGTCTGAAATGGTATAGGGTCTCCTGCTTGAGCAGAGGGTTGGACTAATAGACCTCTAAGGTCCCTTCCAGCTCCAATTCTGATCGATTGATGTCCATTTTAGCCAAATGTTGTTTGTGTTAATATGGTTGGGTGGTTCAAGTACTGCATGAAAAAAAATATTATTTCAGAACAAATAGAAACTAGGTGTGAGGGAAGAAGGCGAGGAAACTGCCAGGCACACAATGACAGGAGAAGAGTTACAAAATGCCAGAGAAGCACATGGAGTTACCGTATACTGAAGTCGAAGAGGCTGTGGATAAGAATAAAAACGGAAATTGCTTGGTGGAAACCATGATGAGAGAAAAATACTGTGTGGTATCAATAAGGGAGAATATTTGTAGCTCAGGGCTGACATGAGGTGTCCTGGGTGCTCTCTGAGCTTGCTTGTTTTCTTGCAGACATTTCATTACCAAACTAGGTAACATCATCAGTGCTAGGAAGGAGTGCTGTTTGCTGTCAGTTTATATTCTGGTGTCTTGCCTGACTGGGTGGATGGAGGGCCAGTCTTAGAGATTCTTTGGTTGGGCTGTTTGCTAATGGCTCTGTGGCAGTTTCTTGATTGGGGTATTGCTTACTTGATTGTTGGTCTGAAGCTAACCTTGGAGTTAATGTGGTGGTTGCAAAGTAAAAGTTGATTGCAAAGCATATAGTCAGAGAGAACATGGAAAGGTTAAGATGAAAAGAAACTGGGAAGATACAGAGCAATTTAATGGGAAGACTGCGGGGGAAGAATGACGTCCCTTTTTGCTAACTTTTTCCATCCAGTTTCAATCGTGCGAGCATTGATTACTGTATTTTCAATTGTTTGAATTATTTTTCAATTGTCTCAACGATCAATTGCCTGAATATCAGCCTCCCTGTTGTTTGCCGGAGTGAATCAAGACAAAGGAAATATAATCGCCATTCTTTAAAAAAAAAATCCAGCAACAAATGAGAATTAAAATAGGTCTACAAAGACATCCCAGCTGTGGAAAATCGACGTCCCTTACCTCACCATCAAATTCTTTACACAGACTTTTACCGCTATTACACTGGAAAGGCAATCGTTCGGGTTGCCGGCAGAGGCGCAGCTTCACCAGGCCGGGCACAGGTTTCCCATAGGTATACCTGGAGTCAGACCCCACCAATGTGGACAAAAACACAGATAGAGATGGTTGTGTAGGGAAAGAAGATCAAGGGGACCTGCGGGATCCAGAGGAAGCCATGTAGGTATAGAGCCGTGGTTGGCACAGTGGTTAGACTGCAGCATTGCAGGCTCATTTTGCCCACAGCGTTCCATCCTTCCAAGGTCAGTAAAATGAGGACCCAGACTGCGTAGCTAAATGTCTGTGGAGATTCTCAGTCATCCAGGTCATGATTGTCCCAATGGTGCTTCTTCAGGAGGAACTGGACTGTCTTGTTTTTCTTTGAAGACGTTTCGCTTCTCATCCAAGAAAAGAAAAGAAAAACAAGAAAGTCCAGTTGCCTCCTGAAAAAGCACTTTTGGGACAATCATGACCTGGATGACTGAGAACTTCCATAGACATTTAGCTATGCACTTTGGGATGAACATCCTTC
>NW_015388138.1:47796-98143 GCF_001527695.2 Protobothrops mucrosquamatus
GACCTTGAAGGTCATCTAGTCCAACCCCCTGCTCAGGCAGGAAACCCTATATCATTTCGGACAAATGGTTGTCCAGTCTCTTCTTAAAAACTTCCAGTGTTGGAGCATTCACCACTTCTGGAGGCAGGTTGTTCCACTGGTTAATTGTTCTCACTGTCAGGAAGTTTTTCCTTATTTCTAGGTTGCTTCTCTCCTTGATTAGTTTCCACCCGTTGCTTCTTGTCCTGCCTGCAGGCGCTTTGGAGAATATCTTGACTCCCTCTTCTTTGTGGCAGCCCCTGAGATATTGGAATACTGCTATCATGTCCCCCCTCATCCTTCTCTTCATTAAACTAGACATACCCAATTCCAGCAGCCGTTCCTTATATGCTTTAGCCTCCAGTCCCCTGATCATCTTTGTTGCTCTTCTCTGCACTCTTTCTAGAGTCTCAGCATCTTTTTTACATCGCGGTGAAGCTTCTTGGATGAGAAGCGAAACGTTTTCAAAGAGAAACAAGAAAGTCCAGTTGCCTCCTGAAAAAGCATATTTGGGAGGGCCCAGATTGTTGGGGGCAATATGCTGACTCTGTGAACCGCTTAGAGAGGATATAAAGTTCTGAGAAGCGGCATATAAATCTAAGTGCTATTGCTATTGACTAAGCCTTCTGTCCTGAGGAAGGTCCCAGATTCTCTCTCTCTCTTCCTCTCCCTCTCTCTCTCTCTCTCTCTCTCTTTGGATTGCTTTTATTTTTCTCCCTTTCATAATTAATTTATTAGGTCAGGTATCATTGATTTTATATTATATTGTATTGCGTTATTTTTATTTTATTTTTGCCATTTATTCACCATCTCAGTCCAGATAGACTCCGGGTAATTTCCAGATATTATTAAAGAGCAAATCTTGCAGCCAGGATTTTTTTTTCCTTTTTGCTTATTTGTACAGTCTTTGTTTAAACAACCCAGGAAGATGGCCTTGTTCACCCAGCCTTTCACAATAACAACCAAACTAGGACTTGACTTCCTTAAAGGGAACTCTGCTTATTACTGTTGTACTTCCTCTCTCACCAGTTTCATAAATATTTATCTATTAGCAGTATTTATCTATAGCAGTGTTCCAATATCTCAAGGGTTGCCCCAAAGAAGAGGGGGATCAATCTATTCTCCAAAGTGCCTGAAGGCAGGACAAGAAGCAACGGATGGAAACTAATCAAGGAGAGAAGCAACCTAGAACTAAGGAGAAATTTGCTGACAGTGAAAACAATTAATCAGTGGAACAACTTGCCTCCAGAAGTTGTGAATGCTCCAACCCTGGAAGTTTTTAATAAGAGACTGGACAGCCATTTGTCTGAAGTGGTAGAGTTTCTTGACTGAGCAGGGGGTTGGACTACAAGACCTCCATGGTCCCTTCCAATTCTATTTCTATTCTATTCTATTCTATTCTATTCTATTCTATTCTATTCTATTCTATTCTATTCTATTCTTTGAAGACGTTTCGCTTCTCATCCTTCTTCAACTCTGCAGGCTGAAATCATCAAGAGGAGAACTAAACCCAGACCTGAGCAGACTTTCCATCCTCCCTTTCTTCTGCAATCACACCAGGAAAATCTTGCACCCTCTGCTCATAATGCAAACAGGAGAGTAGATGAACATTACGTACCTGCCACACACACTGACTTTTATCTCCTTAGTTAAAATCTGGATTAGCTTGGGGGCCTTCATCAAAACCTCAAACTTGGGCAGAACTAGAAAAAGGAAAAGGAAGGGAAGGAAAATCATGGGGTGAAACTTGTGGAAGAAACAAACTTTTCAGTTCTCTCCTGTGACCTCTCTTGACAGGTAGGGTGATGGGAGAAATTGACCAGACATGGACTCCCTGATTATTTTGAGGTCTGAAAGGAAAAGTAAGATGTAAATCTAAGTAAGATGAATTAAATCTTGCATTAATAAAGCAGTAAACATTATGCCAGAATGAATTTAATGATTGGACAATCTTCTAAAAAAAAGTTTGGCTTCACTCTTAGCTAATTTGTCCTTGTTGTGGTGGCTTATGTTTTGTAAAAGTTCAACCCATTGAATTAGTTTCTGGGGCGGTGGGTGAGTGAGGTTTCAATTACACTGTCTTAACCACTATCTTAACTTCCTGGCACAGACACTCCATATTCATTTGATCAGTCAGTAAGTCGTATTCTCAAATCCCAGGAAATAGGTTAATTTAGTTCAGTAACCAGATCAATGTTACATTTCTTGGAGAAACTGAGTCTTAGAATTAAACTGGATAAACAGCATTGTGAGGTCACTGGTCTGCTAAATCCCTGATTGCCAAATACATACATACATACATACATACATACATACATACATACATCTTTCTTTCTTTCTTTCTTTCTTTCTTTCTTTCTTTCTTTCTTTCTTTCTTTCTTTCTTTCTTTCTGTATTTATTTGTTTGTTTGTTTATTTATTTATTTATTTTCTTTCTGTCTTTCTTCTTTCTTTCTTTCTTTCTTTTCTTTCTTTTCTTTCCTTTCTTTCTTTCTTTCTTTCTATCTTTCTTTTCTTTTTTCTTTCTTTTCCTTCTTTCCTTTCTTTCTTCCTTCCTTTCTTTCCATCCTGCTTTTTCCATCATTAAAAATAATCCTAATTTTTAAAAATCTACCACCTCAACATGAAGAGGTATTTAAATCTTCAAACTTCAGTGTGCAGATTAAGCTGCTACAACTTCATTGGGACAAGCAAACCTTCATTCAACAAGGCAGAATAATTTGGACTGTCCAAAAGCTAGTTTTATTTATTTAAACTATTTTTTATTTATTCTATTTGAAGATGGCCAAATCAAGAAAGACTCATAGTGGTCTACAAGGATCCAATAAAGACATACAAGCAATTTCAACACCCATGGTGAATATCGTGACAATTGAAGTGGGTGAATGCAAGGCCTCATATACTTGCTAGACAGAATCATAGTATTGAAAAGGAGGGGAATTCAATGATGTTTTTTTTTAAAAAAAAAACAAACCCAAATTGGAAGGAGAGCCTGAGGCCAACTCACAGCATAGTGCGGGGATCTGAGTTGAATATTTTTTTTTCCAATGGATTCTTAGAGAAAACCATTGTTTATCTTGAAGGACAGAAAATCTCAGTTTCAGAGCTTGATAATAGCTCAGTGGTCATTTTAGCTGCAGAGCATATGGGTTATCTGCTCTGGATGCAAAAGTCTGAATGACCACCAGGTGGCAGAAAGAGTAAGCAGAGCTGCCAAGTTTGCATTGCCCAAAAATCTGCATGGCCACTAGAGGGCAGCAATTCTTCTCTGCTATCTCCTGGTTGTCCAGATTTTTGCTGATCAGATCTTGTAACCTTTACTGGTATATATCCAGGACAAACTGGATCTCTCCTTCTTACCATATTCGTCCACCTCAAAGCTGTATTCAGCAACCTTTGTGGAGTCTTTCTCTACCACCACTTGGTAGGTGCCCAAGCGGGGATCAGAAGACAGAGAATAGGAAAGCTGGATTATGCCCATCAGAACCTCCACATCTCTCCACTGGAACACCCGGTTGTTTTTGGGATCCTGGAAAGAACAAGATAACAAGTCCCAAAGGCTGCCCATAATCCAGAATTGTTCTGGAATCAGTGGTTTGTGACAATGTAGTCCTATCCCATTTTCCGAGCGCTATTAGCAGTGTATGGGATATGACAGTCTTCCAGAAGCCCACATATGTGTTGGGATTAAGCTCTCAAAATCTGCATCCAGCAAGGACAATTGTGGGCTGGTTGGAAATTCAGGGAATTGTACTCCCTAATTTTCTGGAGGCCTCAAGTTGGAGATGATAGCTGTAGGTATTAGCAAGAAGGCTCTGCCCTTAGGCAAAATGATGTTCAAGCTCAGATTGTACAAGCTGAGGGAGGCTGGGACATAGTTTCTTGAATACTCTTAACAATTTTAGAGCAACTAATTTAAGAAGTAAAGGAATGAAACAAAACAAGCCTCTGGGCTGGTTGCCAGATCAAGACTGCATTATTCCATAAGACCACTAGATGGAAGGAAAGTGTTCCCTGAGTATCTCACAATTTTGCTGCCATCTAGTGGACACCTTGAGGAATTGCAGTCCAGAGATGGTACCGTAGCACTAATCCACTTTCCATGAACTACTACTTTATGCAGGAAGTTGCTTGGTGTTTTTAGTTGATTTCCTTGATCAATGCTACTGTTTCTCTAATCAAATGCAAGGAGAAGTCTCTCATTCAGTCCAATTCCTAGTAAAGAAGATAGGAACAGGCCTGGTCAAAATTAAAGTACCCCTCATTTCTCGGCAGAGCTAATTTTGCAACTTTGTGGGACTGTGAAATAGCCGCATTCTTAAAGAAGTGAAATGGGATACAACATTAGTTACTTAAAACTCTCTCGCCACCAAGGGATCTGCCTGAATCACTTTCTGGGCAACGATTTGGAAATGGTTTGCCATTTTGACTTCCCAAGAGCCTGTAGCCCTCAGATTTCCTGGTGGCCTCCCATCCAGAGATTAATGCGGTCCAATCAGCCATGGACCTGGCACTGCTATGGTCTTTCAGCACTTACCTGGATGTACACAACTGGAAACTGTGGAGACAAAAAAAACCATAGGAAAATCAAAGACAGCAAGGAAAGAAAAAGAGGAAAGAGAAAAAGTGTAAGTAAAAAAAAAAAAAGGACATGGGAGATTCTTGTATGTCTATGGAGATTCTCAGTCATCCGGGTCATAGTTGTCCCAAAGGTGATTTTTCAAGAGGCAACTGGATTTTGCTGTTTTTCTTTGAACATGTTTCACTTCTCATCCAAGAAGCTTCTTCAGCTCTGATTGGATGGTGGGGAATGGAAGGATTTATATATTCCTTGCAGACAGCTGGTCATTTGCCTTCTTTTAGAGCAGCGGTTCCTAACCTTTTCTGTACCCCGCACCCCTAGAATGCTTCTGATATATTCTCGCACCCCTTACAAAAAGTTCAAAATAACAGCAACTAATTATGCATATATATACTATAATTTTGAAAACCCAAGTTTTCGTATCCCTGGGAATATCATCTCGCACCCCCAGGGGGTGCGAGCACTTCCGGTTGGGAACCCCTGTTTTGGAGAGCCATTGAGGCCACTTGGAGGTTTGTCTGTGTCCTCAAGGTCAACTGAGGTATAAATCGGTGTGGAACCTTCTTGGAACTGCTGAAAGGACTGTGTTGTAGACTGGAGATACATGATGTTGTATCCCCCCGCTTCTGTTGAGAGAGGGCTGCTCAATATTGACATAGATGGCCTCTTTTACCCCTCTAATAATAATAATAATAATAATAATAATAATAATAATAATAATAATAATAATAATAATAATAATAATAATAATAATAATAATAATAGTAGTAGTAGTAAAGTTGGAAGGGACCTTGGAGGTCATCTAGTCCAAGCCCCTGCTCAGGCAGGAAACCCTATACCATTTCGGACAAATGGCTGTCCAGTTTCTTCTTAAAAACTTCCAGTGTTGGCGCATTCACCGCTTCTGGAGGCAGGTTGTTCCACTGGTTAATTGTTCTAACTGTCAGGAGGTTTCTCCTTAGTTCTAGGTTGCTTCTCTCTTTGGTTAGCTTCCACCTGTTGCTTCTTGTCCTGCCTTCAGGCACTTTGGAAAATAGCTTGACTCCCTCTTCTTTGTGGCAGCCCCTGAGATATTGGAACACTGCTATCATGTCCCCCCTCGTCCTTCTCTTCGTTAAACTAGACATGCCCAATTCCAGCAACCGTTCCTTATATGTTTTAGCCTCCAGTCCCCTAATCATCTTTGTAGCTCTTCTCTGTACTCTTTCTAGAGTCTGTACTCTTTCAAACCAGTGGTCCAAAATGTGGATTTTGCTGTCTTCAAAAGAGTCTTTTGTCTTTTAAATGCAGATGGACTGCTGAATCTTGTCCTGATGGGTTTGTTCTCCTGTGTTGTCCCATGCTTTTATGAAGTAGTTGTTTTGTTTCCCCAAAGTACAGATCTGCACATGGCTCATTGCATTGTACTGCATATACCACATTGCTTAGTATGCATCCGGATGTTTTATCCTTGGGGTGGACAAGCTTCTCTCTTAGTGTATTCTTGGGTTTGAAATGTGCACATGTATTGTGTTGGCTGAAGATCCCCCTGAGCTTTTCATATATTCAGCTGTCTGCAAGGAGTATAAATCCTTCCATTTCCCCACCACCCAGTCAGAGCTGAAGAAGCTTCTTGGGTGAGAAGTGAAATGTCTTCAAAGAAAAAAACAAGAAAGTCCAGTTGCTTTTTGAAAAAGCACCTTTAGGGGATTATTTTATGTTGCATTATCATTTTGATATTTATTTATTTGCATTTTGCCTTACCTCGAGGGATTACTCTTAGAATTCCGCCCCATAATAACTACCTTGTGAGGTAGGTTGGTGACAGTGACAGGCTACAAGGTCACCCAGCCAATTTTCATGACTAAGAGTAGATTTAAGGTCAGTCATCCTATACTAATCCAAGGCCTTCAACTACTCCATGAGTTTTCACCCAGGAGTATCTCAATACAAGCTAGGTTCAGTGTTCTGTGTGAGGAGGGAGGGGTCCATACAATTCCCCTAGAAAGGAATTGACGCCGGGGAGAGCATGGATTGAATATTTTCACATTGAGATGCCAAACGCCCCATCATGTCTGTCTGTCTTGGTACCCCACAAAATTTACCTTTCTCTTCATGGGACGGAAATCTTTATCCATACAGACGATGCGAAACTGAACTGCAAAACATAGAGAGAGAATATGTGGAGAAAGGAGGCCACTGAATACAGAGATATTAAAATATAGATGGGATTGTTGTTGTTAGTTGCAAAGTCGTGTCCAACCCATCGCGACCCCATGGACAATGTTCCTCCAGGTCTTCCTGTCCTATACCATCTTCTGGAGTTCATTTAAGCCAGTGGTGGCGAACCTATGGCACGGGTGGCCAGAGGCGGCACTCAGAGCCCTCTCTGTGGGCACATGCGCCGTTGCCTCAGTCCTAGGCCTTCAGCTAGGTTTTATGTACACGGCGGCCTCTGCCGCCGTGTACAAAAAAAAAAGGTTCAATCAATCAGTCAATTTCAACTTCTCGCAGGAAAAAAAAGATCTTGCAAAGTTGGAATTGATTGATTGAATTTTTTAGTCCCACCCAGTCTGCCATTACTACCATAGCCACGCCCACCCAATGGGCCACACCCAGACAATGGGCCACACCCACCTGGCACTCAACGATGCATAAGTGGGTTTTGGGTTGCAGTTTGGGCACTTGGTCTCTAAAAGGTTCGCCATCACTGATTTAAGCTCACGCCTACTGCTTCAGTGACTCCATCCAGCAACCTTATTCTCTGTCGTCCCCTTCTTCTATTGCCCTCAATCTTTCCCAACATTAGGCTCTTCTCCAGTGAGTCCTTCCTTCTCATTAGGTGGCCAAAGTATTTGAGTTTCAACTTCAGGATCTGGCCTTCTAAAGACCAGTCGGGGTTGATCTCTTCTAAGACTGACCGGTTTGCAGTCCAAGGGACTTGCAGGAGTTTTCTCCAGCACCATAGTTCAAAGGCCTCAATTCTTTGTCGCTCAGCCTTTCTCATGGTCCAACTTTCACAGCCATACATTGCAACTGGGAAAACCATGGCCTTATCTATACACACTTTTGTTGGCATAGATGGGATCTTGAAGATCAATTACTGTAGTTCAGGGTTTCTCATACTTGACAACTTGAAGATGTGTGTGGACTTCAGCTCCCAGAATTCCCCAGCTGGCCATGGCGGTCTTTCCAGAAAATTCCATGCTGGCTGTGGAATTCTGGGAGCTGAAGTCTACACATCTTCAAGTTGCTAAGGTTGAAACACACTGATCTAGTGTTTTACCGCAGTGTAATAGACTGCGGTGTATTACTGCAGTGAGCAGAGATTAGACTAGATCTAATCTCTTCTGATCCTGATTCTGATTCTGACCTTTCCAGAAGGCTTCTGACTATGGGTTCAATAGAGGAAGCCAGATTCGCTTAACAACTGCATGATTCATGTCACAAGTGATTTGCTTAACAACCAAGGGAAGAAAGGTTGTAAGAGCAAGCATGACTTGGTTAGCAATCGCCTTGCTTAGCAATGAAAATTCTGGTCCCAAATCAAGGTTGTAAATCAAGGACTAGGTCAGGGGTAGGCAGCGTTGGCTCTTTTATGACTCGTGGACTTCAACTCCCAGAATTCCTGAGCCAGCCATGCTGAGGGGAAAGGGAGAGGTTTCCAAGCTGAGCCATGCTGGCTCAGGAATTCTGGGAGTTGAAGTCCACGAGTCATAAAAGAGCCAAAGTTGCCTACCCCTGGATTAAGTGAACGTGGATTTCAAATTTGTAAAATACAGGTAGTCCTCGACTTACGGTCACAATTGGGACCAGAATTTATGTCGCTAAGTGAGAAATTTGTGAAGTGAGCTTTGCCCCCCTTTTATGACTTGCCTTGCCACATTTGTTCAGTGAATTACTGCAGTTGTTTAATTAGTAACCCGGTTGTTAACTGAATCTGGCTTCCCGGTTGACTTTGCTTGTCCGAAGATCGCAAAAGGGGATCACATGACCTTAGAACACAGCGACGGTCATAAGTATGAACCAGTTGCCAAGCGTCTGAATTTTGATCATGTGACCCTGGGGGTGCTGCAATGGTCGTAAATGTGAAAAATGATCATAAGTCACTTTTGTCAGTGCTATTGTACAGTAGTTGCCAAAATTGTGGAAACCTTTTGGGAAAAGTGTATTTTTGAGGTTTGATGGCTAGTAACACCTCTTTTTTGGGTGAGTAGTACCATAAATGTATATATCAATGGAAAGATAATTTAATCAAGAATGTAATGAAACAAAGTTTGTTCAATTATCTGTACTGTATTCTATGAAAAGTTATAGCCAAATAACCAGAAAAAGGAAGCACAACTCGCTTAGGTTGATATCAGGTAGCTTTCCTTCATCTGGTTGTAGCCAATGAGCATGAATGTTTAGAGAGCCAATCGGGTGCCATCTTGTTTTGGCAATGAGCCAATCGGATCACAGTAGGATTCAGTTATTGATGTCATGTATTGAAGCTGAGAGGAAGACATTTGTCAGTGTGTTATGTGATCGCTATCAAGTTGGTTGGGGTTTTTTGTATTCTTTCATTTAGTGAGCTTGAAAAACGTAATAAAATTAAAGTAATGGTGCAAAGAGTTGACTGATCGTCCAGAAAGCGATGTAAAATAGAATTATTAAGTTAACAAGGCTACAGTTATAAAGAAATGAGAAGAAAAAATGGTGGAAACTTAACCAAAGGTGGCATTTTTACTGTACACTTTTCCCAAAAGGTTTCCACAATTTGGGCCACTACTGTAACTTTGAACGGTCACCAAGAAAATTGACTTACAGGACTAACCTGTAAAGCCTGTAAAATATTCAAAGACAACATTTCGAAAGGGTCAGAAAAGCAGGAATTTCAGAAGCAGCTTTCCCACCGGAATCGCCCTTTACCTTCTTGCTTCGGTTTGTAGATTGGTTTGTCTGTCTGGATGAAAAGCAGATCCTTTGCTTGCTCAATCTGCACTTTTTTGCGGCTCCAGAAATTCTGGGTTAACCCATTTGCTCTCAACACAAGAATGGCTTCCGATGGGGGTGAAATGTTGCTCCACCTGGGAATCTACGGGATGAAAAGAGATCAAATCAAGCCGCTTGAGAGGTAGAAATGTCCAAAGCCATACTACAAAAAAGATGTTGAAACCTGGCTCAAAAACAGCAACTGTGAGAGGGACCTTGGACTCCTAGTGGACGATCACTTGACTACGAGCCAGCAGTGTGCAGCAGCAGCCAAAAAAGCTAACACAATCCTGGGTTGCATAAACAGAGGCATAGAATCAAGATCACGTGAAGTATTAGTACTGCTTTATAAAACCTTAGTAAGATCACATCTGGAATACTGCAGCCAATTTTGGTCACCATATCACAAAAAAGATGTGATAAGAGTTTGGAAAAAAATCAGAGAAGAGCAACTAAGATGATCAAAGGCCTGTAGACTAAAACATATGAAGAACGGCTATGGGACTTGGGTTTGGCTAGTTTAAAGAAAAGAATAGGGGTGAAATGATAGCAGTATTCCAGTATTTGAGGGGCTGCCACCAGGAAGAGGGGGTCAAATTATTCTCCAAAGCACCAGAGGGAAGGACAAGAAACAATGGTTGGAAACTGATCAATGAGAGAAGCAACCTGGAATTAAGGAGAAACTTCCTAACAGTGAGGACAATTAACCAGTGGAACAGCTTGCCTTCAGAAATCGTGAGCATTCCATCACTGGAGATTTTTAAGAAGAGGCTAGACAGTCACCTGTCTGAGATGGCATAGGTTCTCCTGCTTGAGCGGGGGGCTGGACTAGAAGACCTCCAAGATCTCTTCCAGCTCTATTCTTTTCTAGTCTAAAAGGATGAGAGCAGTCTAGGGATTTTGGACTCTGTTGCAATGGCTGATCTCAGCTGCTCTCGAAATATATCATGGGACACGTATATTCACCTTCCTTCGTGATATATAGTACTTTCCTTATTTTCTTAAACGTTTGTCATTCCTAACCATCTTCCCTGGGATTTAATATGACCTTACAGGTGGTCCTCAACTAACATCTACAATTGAGCCCAACATTCCTATTGCTAAGTGAGACATTTGTTAAGTGAGTTTTGCCCCTTGCCACAGCTGTTAAGTGGATCCCGGCAACAGTTAAGAGTTAAGAGCCATAATGGCGCAGTGGTCAGAATGCAGTACTGCAGGCTAACTCACTTTTCACACCAGCAGTTCGATCCTGACCCAACTCAAGGTTGACTCAGCCTTCCATTCTTCCGAGGTTGGTAAAATGAGGACCCAGATTGTTGGGGGCAAATTGGCTGACTCTGTAAACTCTTAGAGAGGGCTGTAAAGCACTATGAAGCAGTATATAAGTCTAAGTGCTATTGCTATTCAAAACTAATTAGCCCTTGGATGGGAGACCATTGAGAAATCCCAGAAATGGAACTGAAACTGAAAAGAACATCCAGATTCAGTCACAGTTTTGTTCCATACAGCATTAACCTTGTGAACTCTCAAGTTTCTTCTTTCCGCTATGTATTCAAGATGGACAGTGATTATAATAATAATAATAAAGTTGGAAGGGACCTTGGAGGTCATCTGGTCCAACTCCCTGCTCAGGCAGGAAACCCTATACCATTTCAGACAAATGGCCATCCAGTCTGTATATATGTATGTGTGTATGTGTTGTGTATGTATGTATACAGCATGTGTATATATGTGTTGTGTATGGGTATGGATAGATATATACTTTCTTTTGAGAGCAGGCAACAGAATTTCATTTTTAGTGTAAGCAGTGTGCTCTTAGTAAAAAATGACAATAAAGGTTATTTTATCTTATATGAATTGGACTGTCTGACAATGTAGGTTAGAATTAGAAACACAGCTTGCAAGAGAGAAAGAGAGGGAGAGAGAGAGAGGGAGTCTTACCTGGAAAGGAACACACCGAAATCCATCTTTCTCTTCTACCGTCACTTGATTCAGGATCAAATTCTGGCTCCCGTATTCCAGAAAGATGGTCAAGGTGAGTGTTTCCTTCAGATGGTTCATCTGGATGCAGAAGTTCTCAGAGGTCTCCATGTGGATCGTGCTGGGCACCAACACTACATATTGCCTTGAAAAGAAGGACAAGGGCTCTGATTAGGAAATATGCGGTGCAAATACAGGAGGGTTTCCTGAGATTTGAGCCTGTGTTGGTGGAGACAGATAACTATCGTCTTTCTAAAGCAGTGTCAAAAGGTTGAATCATGGCAACTGGACCAATCTTGGTTAATCTGAGACTTTTCATTGCTCATCCAAGCAACTTCATCCGTCAGAGCAAAATTACTTAGGAAGAGTCAAAGAGTTGTTGGAATCTACCAACTCTTGCCATACCAACTTCAGGGGGTTCTCCCCAAAATGGGTTGCAATGTGGACAGAAACCCATGAGGTTGGTGTGGCAAGAGTTGGTACCTTCCAATCACTCTTTGACTCTCCACTTAACTAATTTTGCTCTGACGAATGAAATCTCTTGGATCAGCAATAAAATGTCTCAGATTTGTTGTAGCCGACTCAGAGGAGGAAGCACAGGAGTGGGCGTCGACCCCAGCATCAGGGCCATCTGAAAGCTCCATTGGGGACGAAGGAATGGAGCTGTCACAGCCAGGGACAGAGGCCAAGACTGGGCCATCCGCCAGCCCCCAGATGGAAAGGCTGAGACCTCCATGCCTTGAGGTAAGTGATTCAGGAGAGGAGATCACATGGGGCCAGTGATTGATGCGCGGGTGTGGCAGAGGCTGAGGAGAGGAGAACAGTGAGAGGCTATGGGGTGGTCTTCAGGGAGGAAGAGCCACCGCTGCTAACAGAGCCCCACCCTCAGCTGTAGATAAGAGGCAGAGGCGGAGACGAATAGGTGTGGCAGACAACTATTTGTCTTCCTGCCAGTCAGCCACTTCTAGTTCAGGGCTTTTCAACCTTTTCACGCATTGTACCACTTTTAGGATATGGCAACATCCGAGTACCACCAGCAAGGTGTGAAAAACTTGATGACCCCAAAAAAAAGTGATAAAGTACAGGTAGTCCTCAACTTACAACAGTTCGCTTAGTGACTGTTTGAAGTTACAATGGCACTGAAAAAAGTGCCCCTCAAGCCACTGCTGAGCAAGACACCTGCCTGCCCACCTGGTGGCGCTCTTCCTCCTGTCCGAGGTTTTCATTGTTGTGAGCATTTCTGTTGAGGATTGGCAGCGGGGGTGGGGTGGGGGGGTGTTTGGTTTTTATTCCCCCTGTCTGCTGGGTGGTTGCAGCAGGTTTTGGTCACTTCACATGACCCTGGGACACTGTGACCGTCATAAATATGAATCAGTTGCCAAGCATCTGAATGTAAATCACAAGACCCTGGAGATGCTGCAACATTAATAATAATAAAATAATAATAATAACATTCCAGCTGATTGATGCTTCTTCTGGACTCAGCAGAAGCGCCAGGATCAGTGCTGCTTTCCAGCTGATTGGTGCTTCTTCAGGGCTCAGCAGAAGAGCCAGGATCAGCGCTGAGCTCCAGCTGGAGCCTAGTGTTGATCCTGGCGCTTCTGCTGAGCCCTGACAGCTCTGCAGCTCCAGCCGTCTCTCGCTCAGGCTTGTGCGGTGCTGCCACCGGTTCAGCTCATTCCCCTCCCCCGCTACCACTTTTCTAGGATGGTCGCGTATCACCTGCCAGATGCCAATGTACCACAGGTGGTACCCGTACCACTGGTTGAAAAGCCCTGTTCTGGTTGGAACTCCTGACTCTGGTTTGTAAACTTTCCTAGGATCCTGCGGTGCTGGGAGTCAGAGCGCCTTCTGAGCGCGTGGGTGTTGGAAAAGAGCCAGCTTGCCTGAAGGACTCTTGCTGCAAGCGTGGTGAGAGATTGAAATTAACTCTGGGTTTTGGAAGACCCCTGCAGGGGAAAAGGGAGCAAGCTCCGTTGTTTGGAGGCAACTAAAGACTTTAACAGGCAGCTGTGCGAAAGGAACGTTGGAGATTTATTGGTGCGTCTGTTGTGTTTGGGGAATCGGGTCAGAACAAGATTAACAAGACTGGTCCAGTTGCCATGATCCAACCTTTTGACACCTTTGGTCCAACCCCCTGCTCAGGCAGGAAACCCTCTACCATTTCAGACAAGTGGCTGTCCAGTCTCTTTGTAAAAACTTCCAGTGTTGGAGCATTCACCACTTCTGGAGGCAGGTTGTTCCACTGATTAATTGTTCTAACTGTCAGAAAATTTCTTCTTAGTTCCAAGTTGCTTTTCTCCTTGATTAGTTTAAATTGGTTGCTTCTTGCCCTGCCTTCAGGTGCTTTGGAAAATAGCTTGACTCCCCCTTCTATGTGGCAGCGCCTGAGATATTGAAACACTGCTATCATGTCCCCCCTCGTCCTTCTCTTCATTAAACTAGACATACCCAATTCCAGCAGCCGTTCCTTATATGCTTTAGCCTGCAGTCCCCTGATCATCTTTGTTGCTCTTCTCTGTACTCTTTCCAGAGTCTCAACATCTTTTTTACATCGTGGTGACCAAAACTGGATGCAGGATTCCAAGTGTGGCCTTACCAAGGCATTGTAAAGTGGTATTAATACTTTGCGTGATCTTGATTCTATCCCTCTGTTAATGCAGCCCAGCACTGAGGTGGCCTTTTTGGCAGCTGCAGCACACTGCTGGCTAATATTTATAATAATAATAATAATAATAAAGTTGGAAGGGACCTTGGAGGTCATCGAGTCCAACCCCCTGCTCAGGCAGGAAACCCTACACCATTTTGGACAGATGGCTGTCCAGTCTCTTCTTAAAAGCTTCCAGTGTTGGAGCATTCACAACTTCTGGAGGCAGGTTGTTCTATTGGTTAATTGTTCTAACTGTCAGGAAGTTTCTCCTTAGTTCTAGGTTGCTTCTCTCCTTGATTAGTTTCCACCCGTTGCTTCTTGTCCTGCCTTCAGGAGCTTTGGAAAATAGCTTGACTCCCTCTTCTTTGTGGCAGCCCCTGAGATATTGGAACACTGCTATCATGTCCCCCCTCGTCCTTCTCTTCATTAAACTAGACATACCCAATTCCAGCAGCCTTTCCTTATATGTTTTAGCCTCCAGTCCCCTAATCATCTTTGTTGCTCTTCTCTGTTCTCTTTCTAAAGTCTCAACATCTTTTTTACATCGTGGTGACCAAAACTGGATGCAGCATTCCAAGTATGGCCTTACCAAGGCATTGTAAAGTGGTATTAAAACTTCACGTGATCTTGATTCTATCCCTCTGTTAATGCAGCCTAGCACTGTGTTGGCTTTTTTGGCAGCTGCAGCACACTGCTGGCTAATATTTAAGTGACTGTCCACTAGGACTCCGAGATCCCTCTCACAGTTACTACTATTGAGCAAGGTACCCCCTATACTATACCTGTACATTTGGTTTTTCTTGCCTAAATGTAGAACCTTACAAGAAAGTCCAGTTGCCTCCTCAAAAAGCACCTTTGGGATGTCCTTGTACAATGGCTAAGTGGAAAGAGGCTGTGAGGGCAGGAGATATGAAAAGGGGGAGAGTTTTCACACTGTCAGTGAACAGAAGGATCTAAACATTGCAAAAAGTAATGACAGAAGGAAACAGGCCATCCTGATCCAGGCCAAAGAGATCTCTTATATAGATCAGGAAGGAAAACAAAAGAAGAGACAGTTTGAACTAGTTAGGGTTAGTTCTTGGGTCAAAATCTTTGCTGAAATTGTTAATCGCAACCATCCCAGGAAACTCACAAGACAATCTAAGAACTTAGGAGAAGTCACACTTAGGAGAAGTCACACATGATAGCAGTGTTCCAATATCTCAGGGGCTGCCACAAAGAAGAGTCAAGCTATTCTTCAAAGCGCCTGAAGGCAGGACAAGAAGCAACGGGTGGAAACTAACCAAAGAGAGAAGCAACCTAGAACTAAGGAGAAACTTCCTGACAGTTAGAACAATTAACCAGTGGAACAACCTGCCTCCAGAAGTGGTGAATGCTCCAACACTGGAAGTTTTTAAGAGACTGGACAGCCATTTGTCTGAAATGGTATAGGGTTTCCTGCCTGAGCAGGGGGTTGGACTAGTTGACCTCCAAGGCCCCTTCCAACTTTATTATTATTATTATTATTATTATTATTATTATTATTATTATTATTATTATTATTATTATTATTATTATTATTATTATTATTATTATTATTATTATTGAAGAAAATTAGGAAATTACAATCCAACGACTTTCAAAATGACAGATGATGCAATTCAATCTCATCTTGTCACAACATCAAAACATAAACATTCCCTTCCCGCAAAAATACGCAAATTAAATATTAGCCAGCAATGACAGGAATCTTTTCTGTCACTAGGAACAAATGGGTTTCATTTTCGGGAAGGCATATGCCAACTGGATACTAGAAACTGTTTTTTTTTATTTGAATTCCTGCCTTGAGCCAAAGAAGTGGACGGTCCCGAGAGTCCTTTCTTCTCAGTACTCCTAAATGGAAATGTGTACCTGTTTGTCTGCCAATGAGCAATTTGTCTGATCTTTACAAAAGTCCAGATTGTATTCAGACAGCCATTTGTCTGAAATGGTATAGGGCAGGGGTGTCAAACTGCCGGCCCGCAAGCCGGATGCATCATAGCGAAACTGCGCCCACCCCATTGCCGGCAATGGCAAAAAAGCTGCGATACGTTACGACACATCATGTGACATTGTGAGTTTGACACCCCTAGTATAGGGTTTCCTGCCTGAGAGGGGGTTGGACTAGATCAGGGGTATGAAACTGCTTGCCTGCGGGCCGGATGCATCATATCGAAGCCGTGCCCACCCCATTGCTGGCAATGCAAAAAGAGTCGCGATACATCGCAACACATCACATAACGTGGCGAGTTTGACACCCTTGGACTAGATGATCTCCAAGGTCCCTTCCAACTTATTATTGTTATTGTTATTATCTTTTATTCATTAAACATGAACCTCAGTCAACTGAACATTCAAATTGGCTGGCGCTGATGGTTGACACAGGTTGCTACCAACATCCTAGGTGTCATCTAGGTACCTCCTTATAATATACAGTAAGATGTTCCGAGTAGCGCAGTTTTTTGTAACGTTGCTGGAGTTATTGCAGGAAGCTGCAGTTTCTTGATGTATTTTGCAAAGTTTATTATTATATTATTATTATTATCATCATCATCATCATTATCATTATCATTATTACATTTGTGCTCCTAGGAAACTCTTCAAAGGAAGAAAAGAGGGAGGGAGGGAGGGAGGGAGGGAGGGAGGGAGGAAGGAAGGAATAGATGGAGTAAACAAATAAAACTACTATCTTTAAAATAAACACTAAACACAGGTTGTAGAAATGATCCTTCCATTTTTCAAAGAAAGACCCTAGTCTCGTCTAGCATTATGTTATGTTATGTTTTATTTATTTTTCACATTTCTGGAATCCCCCATCTCCCTCAAAAGGTATACCCTGTACGCTATGCTCCAAAGCCCCATTGCATTCAGTGGGGTCCCTTTCCAGTCTAAACAAAGGAAGTGGCTTTCCTTTACACCTCCTATTGCCACCTCAGTGTCCAAAGCCCAAAAGAAAACTAATCTTCTAAATACTTTTTTTTTTAAAAAAAATAATAATAGCCCTCCCTCACCCCTCAGTGTCTCTGGATCATCACTCCTCCTTAAGTTTCCCTTTGCAAATCCCAGACTGAGAGATGCTTAGAGTTGAAAGCCTAATTTTTTTCCCCAGCCAAAGAAGTCAGAAAAGGAGGAAGCCTGCAGAGGGCCACTTACAGTTTGGGGGTGGGAACAGCTACAATGGTCCTGAGAAGGGCAGATAGTAGAAGGAGAGGGAAGACATTTTTTTCACATTGCCCGCTTTTCCCCATAACCATGAAGAGAGAGAGAGGCTGGCTGGGAAGCTGAGCTGAAAAGGCTGAGCCGTTCCTTCCTCAGTTCTGGTTGCTGATTGTCTCTCTGCAAACAGAAGCAGAAGAGGTCAAAGCTGGGAACTGTGTTGATATTTCTGATGTCTCAGCCCAACACTGGGTCCTTGCCAGTGTTGAAAGCCAATTGAGCACACCGAGGTGGAGACTGAAGCAACACAACTTTATTCTGCACAGAAGAAGGACCCCGGGGAGGTTTCCTTCAAAGCCTGTGTAACATCGTTGTTTACAGCCAGGTCTTTTATATCAGTGGCCCCTAATCTTTTGATCACCAGGGACCGGTTCTGTGGAGAGAGGTTTTTCCGTGGATCCAGAGGGGGCGTGGTTTCACGCGTTGCCTGCATCCCGCGGATGGAGCTTCACTTGTTTGTGTGGACCCGTTTCGGGCAAGCCGCAGACCAGTGCCTGTTCCCACACTGGCGATTGGGGACCCCTGTTTTTATTTCCAGTGTTGGAGCAATTTTTATTAAGGATTATAAATGAAAAGAGTAAAAGCCAGTGCAAACTATAAAAACTACAAAGAAAAAAAGAAAAAAGAAAAAAATTGCAGGGGGGGGGAAGAAAAGGACAGGAGAAAGAGGGGAAAAAACCCCTTTCTCCTTCATCCCAACAGGTAAAAACAATTTTAGTAGCTTATCTACCGTCTTTAAGTACAGCATAATTATCCCTATACCTCATCTCTTAATTAAAAAAAAACATCAAAATATTTCATTAAACAGTCTTTACTAAAAGTCCAGTAAGGTCAATCACATATATTCTCTCTCTCTCTCTCTCTCTCTCTCTCTCTCTCTCTTTCTCTCTCTCCCTCCCTCCCTCTTTCTCTCTCTCTCCAATATATCATTTAGCTCTGATAAAATAAGCCACATTTATAAGTCTTCCCTGAATTTTTAAAGACAGTGATTAACTGCTTTCAAAAAAACCCACCCTAATCCTTCATTTATCACTTCTCATGCAGAAAGCAGAAGCATAGCAGGAAGCAGCTTTCTTCAACTTGGACGGAGCAAATGGCGGAGGACTGGGATCCACAGTAGAGGGATGAAAGAGCCGCATGCGGCTCCAGAGTCGCGGGTTTCCACCCCCTGCTCTAGTTCCCTCCTCTACTTTTTGGATGATAAACTTGTCAGCTAGGCATGTCAGGAACCTATTCAATCTCCCGCTCATGGCAGAATTTGTTTCCCAGTTGATGTCACGGTAGTTAAAGTCCCCCATTACTGCAGTGGTGTTTCCTGCACAGTGCACATTTCAGCTAACTGATTAGCAAAATGTTCATCTACTACCTCTGCCTGGTTGGGTGGCCCTATAGCAATGACAGTTCTTTTCCCATCAATATTCACCCAAATACTTTGTTCTTCAAAGTACTATAGGGCCACCCAACCAGGCAAAGGTAGTAGATGAACTTTTTGCTAAGCATCCCTGATATCATGCATTTCTGTGTAGCTGTAGTAATTCTTTACATACATACATAATTTCTGTGCCACTCTAGTAATTCTTTACACACCGTACAGACAGAATAAGAATAGAATAATAACTTTATTGTCACTTTGAGTGTACACTAATCAGCGTACATTAAAATGAAATTGCATTGCATACAGCTCTCAGTGGGTCACCACCTCCCATATACACTACATAAATATGGCAAAAATAAATAAACAAATACAGAATTATGCATATACCCACATATATTATATGATACAGAGAAACAACACAGTCTAGTTTGGATTATGTATACATGTGCATAGCAAGAAATACGAATTTTGCGAATTTGACGGAAGGCATAGGGAACAAAGCTATTACAGAATCGGGAAGTCCTGCTAGAAATACTTCTAAACCTCCTCCCAGAGGGGAGCATCTTTGCATACTATGCATACATACAACCAGTGCTTTTTTTGTAAAAAAAAAAAAAAAAAAAAAAAAAGGTGCCAGAACTCACACGTCATATAACCCGCCTTGCCTATCCTACAAGGTTCCATCCAAAAAAGGTGCCGGAACTCCATTCTGGGCGTTCTATGACAAAAAAAGCCCTGCATACAACTACAGTATTGCTACTCTTTTATTAGATCTGTTTCTTTTGAACAAATCAAGGATACTAGTAGTATCCTTCTACTAGTACATTATCATCATAGCTTCCATTTCATCAAGTTTCAGTGATAATAGCAATGTTCGTCCCAGGTCTATTGACAGTTTGTGGAGGGGGGGAGATTAAAGTTGACTTGCAGTTCCAGTAAAACAGGTGATCAACCTGTCAACACAACCAGGAAGCCTGCCAGTTAAGGGGAAAACAACAAGGAAAATGTGACTATTGTGAAAGACGGGGAGTTTTGGGAATGTAATTAATTGTTGTGGTTGCTTCATCAGCCTGCCCCCAGATCTGTCAGATTAAAGAAAAAATAACTGCCTCCCACGCGTGCTGAAAGAACAAGCTGTTTCGGGGCAGTAGGTAAATAACCAACCTCCCTTAAAATAATATTTAGATTACATGGACTTCCAGTCCAAAGTTGGACAGCTGTTGGCATCCTTCCTGATCACCATTTAAATTCTTTCATTGCTCCCACCAGAACTTTAAAGAAGAGTCTAGGTATACCTACTAGATGTAACCATTTTTATTCTGGAGATTGGAAGGCCCACTGGAACTGAGCAGCCAATAAATTTAAATAAATCAACATGACCATCAAAAAGCCATTAAAGACACCGTTGATGTTATACATACCAGATTGGATGCAGGGAAGAACAGAATAGCTCAGTGGTGGTGAACCTATGGCACACGTGCCAGAGGCGACACTCAGAGCCCTCTCTTGGGCACTTCTCTGAACTACTGGTGGTGGGCTGCAGAGCCCCAAAGTGCGCCAGTCAAGGGGCCGGCAGGCTGTAGCTGCTGACGGACACTGTCGGCCCCCATGCACTCACTGGCCTCTGTGTGCGGGGGCCGATGGTGTCAGGCAGCAGCTGCGACAATGGCACCCCAGCCCTGCCTCGCCTCACCCCGCAGGACGAGCCTCCTACCCACCATCCCACCTGCAGAGACCCCCTGGATCTCCCCCAACCCTGCCCAGCCCCCACAGGCGTCCCTCCCCACGAGCAACATTGAAGTGACCACGCCCATCTTGGCCACACCCACCCAGTCTGCCATGACCACCACAGCCACGCCCACCCAGTGGGCTATGCCCACTTGGCACCCAGCAATAAATAAGTGAGTTTTGGGTTGCAGTTTGGGCACTCAAGTCTCTAAAAGGTTGACCATCACTGGAATAGCTTATTAGCAAAAGTTATCAGGGGACTTCTGTGTATTAAAGGCTAACATTTCATTTGAAAACCAGTCATCACAAACAACATTGGCTGGTCAGAAATAAAAAGAAAGCTCAGAAATTGGAAGAATGATTTAGGTTGGAAAAACGCAACCTTTTCATCCACCTTTGCCTATGTGTGCAAAAATCTATCTAATCTGAGAGCTACTACTTATGTATGAGGAGTTTTAAGAGCATAGAAGTTATCTTAGTCTGACTCCTAGTGGTCAGTAGTATAACAAACTGGCTCTCTGTTGATTTAATTATGTACCTTGAATTCAGAAAAAATAAATTTATTTATTTTTTTATTACTTCGGGTGGATAAATTGCTGCTTGATAACATTTACCACAACATTCTGCAGTTTCTGAATTATTGTTCCATGATAATGCAGTGAAAAGCTTTTCTGAGAAATCTATATGCCCTAGAAATGCCAACTGTTCCTTTGATTGTTCATAAGCTAAAAACCACAGAAAAGATATATATAAGGCAGGGCGAGGCAAATGGCTTGGATGTTCTCAAAATCCCTTCCATTCTATGCTTTCTGAATCTAGGAATAATGGTAATTTGGGAGAGGGGCTGAATTGCCTTTCCTTTTCCTTTTGCAAAAAGCCAAGGAAAAGTTGATAACTGTTATCAGCAGCACATCATGTGCTTTTCAAGAATGTTTTGTTTTTGAAAATGTTTGTTTCGTTTGTTTTGTTACCTTTTTCTTCTCCACTTCCCCAACCAAAGTCTTATGGCTTCTGCTCTTAACGTGGCTACTTTTGGGTAAATGACTACGATTTTTAAGAAATTGCCTTTTTATTTTCTTTTTTTATTATTCTGATCTGGACCTGCTTCTTTATCTCCTTCCCTTCCTTTCACAGGCATGCACACCCTTTCTTTGTTTGTGGATGTATTTAAGCTTGTTCTATCTCTTGTTTCACGAGTATTTTCCTTTAGATTTGGGGACCTTTATCTCTTGAGGGACTGGATCCATCTCCCGTTGGAGGTGGTTTCCCTGATTCTTGCAATGAGGAGGCCAGGAGTCCAACTGTTCAGGAAGTGACCTTTAGATGAACACCAAGATGTTTTCTGGGGGAAATGACAGAATAACATAATAGCAGAGTGGAAGGTACCTTGGAAGTTGTCTAGTCCAACCCCCCTACATGAAAAGGCATCTTTGAGACTGTGGGAAGTCAGCCCCACAGAGAAGGAAAAATTAAAAGGGCAGGAAAATACATTTTCTCAAAGGATCTTGAAGAGGCAGGAAAGCATGCCCAGTTTTCTTAATAGCCCCAAGTCTGTCTCCCCCCAAGCAGAAGCCAGCTCTGTACAAATGCAGATGTAAACCATCAGGAAAGTTGGAGCTAGATTAGAAAGACAAAGACCTAAAATCTGCATACCCCACCTGAAACAGGACATGGTAGGATTAACTCACAAAGGCCAAAGGGCACACCCAAACTCAGGTCAGAATACATGACACAGGAAATAGCCGCAAAACAGGAACAGGAAATAATTCCAAACAAAAGGCTTCAGAGGATATAAAAACCTACTCCCTACATGTGTTCAGCCCTTTTTTCTCTCCTCTTTGCTGCCAGAACCATCTTCCTGTCTGGCTCTCCTCTTCAATAAAGTACAACCTTCTTCCCAAAGAAGTTGCCATGTTTATTCCCAGCTTGGATGAACCAGGATGAAGACTTTTCTTCCAACAAGACCTTCTGTCATGGTGGCTAACCAGATGCTTGCCCTATTCTCTTCTCAATGTCACCTTAATATCTGTGATTTCTTGAAGAGTCTGCTAAATACATCAGCATCCCACCATGCATCTCTCAATGTTAACTTTTCTCACCTGCTGCCTCTTTCCTGGCTCCTCAGTGGCAGCAGGGCTGAGTAGGAAGCCTTCGGCCAGGGCATTCCCTCAGCCAGTTCACCAGCTCCAGGGGGGCAGCAGGGCTGGCAGCTGCCATGCCCTCCTGGCCTCTCAGAAGCTTGGCAGAGTGTTGCTTCTTAGGCAAAAACATGTAAACTCCCCCCCCTTTTGGGGGAGGGCTAGAGTGTTTCCTAAGGCAACTACCACCTCTCCTGTCCTCTACTCGGCATTGAGGGCTGGCAAAAGTCCTCTGCGCATGCTGTTTCATGCTGATGCTCAAAGGACGCCTGGTTCTGCTGCTGGGGGAACATTTGGTCCAGAGTGCCAGGGGGTGCGAGTGTGGTAAAGGGCTCAGGGGCCAAAAATGATGGGTGCATTGGAGATGGAACTGGGCTGAAATGAGCGACTTTGGAGGAACGCTGGTTTGATTGCTGCTTCTGGGCACCTGGGATTTCACTTTATCCCAGAATCCTCTTGGAAATGTGGATGTGTTCCTGGGACAAGTGGAAGAAGGGGAGGGGGGAGACCACATGGATGGCATTGCAAATGTGAGAAAAGGTAAGAACCCAGTGCAGGCATCTAGCCAGTAAATTCATTTATTATTAAATAAATGCGTAAGCAATAAATACTTTGGCATTCCTTCAGGCCAGTTTATTTGTCCTCTCTGTTGTCAGTATCCCTATTGTGACACTCAATGAAGGTGGCCTTTTCAAAAGACAACTGGACTTCATTTTTACTTGAAGATGTTTCATTTCTCATCCAAGAAGTGTCTTCAGTTCTCAGTTTCTTAGCTTCTCAACTAAACATCTTCAAGCAAAAGCAAAATCCAGTTGTCTTTTGAAAAAGCATCTTTGGGACAACCATGATCTGCATGACTGAGAATTTCCAGAGAGTCCATGAAGAATCCCTCTTTTTCTACAGAGTACAATCTGCCCTACATCTTTTCCTGTTTGATATCTATTTCTGTTCTGTTGAAGTTTGACTTTTTGTTCACTTTTTCTACTTGATCTTTCCTGCTGGGTGGATTCTTGATCTGGTTTCAAGGGGCTGCACTACCTAAAATAACCCCAGAAATTGACTTTCTGAAGTGGGTTTTCTCCCTAGATGGATTCAAATATGGGACTCGGTATCACTGACCACGATGACAGGATCAAAGAGTGAAAAAAGAATGCACGAAAGCATACTGTAGAATTACAACTCATAAGAGTTTTATTAGTAAGATTCCAAGACAGTAAGAGCATAAGGAGTTTCTTCCTCAAAATATGTTGGGAAGCTCAAGTGGTGAGGAATAATTGAGGTGGCAACTGCTCAAAAAGAGGTTGTCTTTCTGGGGCTGATCTCACTTCTCCTTCCCCTAGTCAAAAGATAACAAAGGAAAAAGCCAAGATTTGTTTAGTTAAATCTTGAGAGAGAAACAAGAATATGAGCAGTACTTTGCGGGAATTAACATAACTCTACAGATTAAAATGCTTTCTAAATTTGATAAACGTGAATTGTTTTATATAGAGGTTTTTTTTAGTAAATTAAGAAGGAAGCCCTCAGTCCTCCCTTTGCAAAAGATAGTGAGATGGTGATGGGCAATAAGGAGGAAACTGAACAGCTTAATCCATATTTTGCCATCTTTTTTCCCACATCATGGGGAGGGAGAAGAAAAATGCAGGTCAAAGTAGGCAAGGGAAGACTGGCTGCTCTTAATGAATTCAAATATTTGAGACCAACATTATTCTGAAGCTCCTTCCATGAATTTATATAGTTTCTTCTGTGGACATTTTTTATGAGAATTATGGTGTCCTTCACGAGAACAGCTCTGTCCACACTCCCTGCATTTACATGATTTCTCCCGTGTGGATCATCTAATGGTGAGTCAGATAAAAGTTTCTACTGGAGGCTTTTCCAATTTGTCCATTTCCTCCCTGCATGGATCCTTTCATGATGAGTAAGATGTTCTTTCCCAGTAAAACTATATCCACACTCCATGCATTATATGGGTTTTCCCCAGCGTGGATTTTTTCATGAGTAAATGTATTGTGATTGTTAAAGCTTTCTCCACACTACATGCACTTCTATGGTGTCTCCTTCATGTGGATCCTTTTATGAGAATTAAGTGGCCCACTTTGAGTAAAGCTTTTTCCACACTCTGTGCATTTATATGGTCTCTCCCCTGTATGGATTCTTTCATGATTAATAAGAGCACTTTTCTGAGTAAATTGCTTTCCACACTCCATGCACTTGTATGGTCTCTCCCCAGTGTGGATCCTTTTATGATGAATAAGATCTCTCCTCCAGTTAAAGCTTTTTCCACACTCCAAGCATTTATATGGTCTCTCCACTGAATGGGTCTTTTTATGAGAATAAAGATGTCCTGTCCAAGCAAAGCTCTTTCCACATTCTGTGCATTTATATGGTTTCTCCCCTGTGTGAATCCTCTGGTGTCGAGTAAGACATCCTTTCTGAGCAAAACTCTTTCCACATTCTTTGCATTTATATGGTTTCTCCCCTGTGTGAATCCTTCTATGAGAAGTAAGATGTCCTTTCCAAACAAAGCTTTTTCCACACTCCATGCATTTATATGGTCTCTCCCCAGTGTGGATCATCTTATGATGAATAAGTTCTGTGTTCCAAGAAAAGTTTTTTCCACACTCCATGCATTTATATGGTTTTTCCCCTGTGTGCATCCTTTGGTGTAAAGTAAGGCGTGAGTTGTCAATAAAGCTCTTTCCACACTCCATGCATTTATACGGTTTCTCTCCTGTGTGAATCCTTTTATGAGATTTAAGGTTTCCTTTCTGAGTGAAGCTCTTTCCACACTCCAAGCATTTATATGGTTTGTCTGCTGTATGAATCATTTGATGTCGAGTAAGATCACTGTTGTAAAAAAAGCTCTTTCCGCATTCCAGACATTTATATGGTCTGTCCCCAGTGTGAGTCCTTTGATGGGAAATAATATCACCACTCTCAGTGAATCTCTTTCCACACTCCTTGCAACTATATGGTTTTTCAATAGTGTGGATCCTCTGATGGTGAGCCAAATTTCTCCTTGTAATGAAGCCCTTTCCACATTCTGTGCATTTATATGGTCTCTCCCCTGTGTGGATCCTTTCATGACTAGTTAGACATCCTTTCCGAGCAAAGCTCTTTTCACACTCCATGCATTTAAATGGTTTCTCCCCAGTGTGGATCCTCCTATGATGAATAAGTTCTGAGTTCCGACGAAAACCTTTTCCGCACTCCACGCATTTATATGGTTTTTCCCCCGTGTGAATCCTTTGGTGGACAATAAGGGGCCATTTGTCAATAAAGCTCTTTCCACATTCCATGCATTTATATGGTCTTTCTCCTGTGTGGATCCTTTTATGAGAATTAAGTTTTCCTTTCTGAGTGAAGCTCTTTCCACATTCCAGGCATTTATACGGCTTATCCACTCTGTGGAATCTTTGATGTTGAGTAAGATCTCTGTTGACAATAAAGCTCTTTCCGCATTCCAGGCATTTATATGGTTTGTCTCCTGTATGGATCCTTTGATGAGAAATAATATCACTACTCTCCGTGAATGTTTTTCCACACTCCTTGCAACTATATGGTTTTTCACTTGTGTGGATCCGCTGATGGCGACTCAGATTACAGTTTGTACTGAAGGCTTTTCCACATTCTGTGCATTTATAAGGTCTATCACCTGTGTGGATCCTTTCATGACAAATAAGATGGCCTTTCTGAGTAAAAGTCTTTCCACACTCTATGCATTTGTATGGTTTCTTTCCTTTGTGGATCCTCTGATGATGATAAAGATTAGTCTTGTTACTGAAGCTCTTTCCACACTTCAGACATAGTTTCAACTTTTTCCTTAGACTGAAATCCCTCTCATAGTTTGCAAACCTTTGTGGTTTGTGTTTCCTATCCAGTATCTTATGTAAAGTAAAAGAGAAGCAATGGCTCTTTGCAGACACTGCTCTTTGTAGTGTCAATAACTTTGGCTGCTTGTCATTCTCATTCTCCAGCTCATCAGCATCAGCATCACCTGCTTGGAACAAAAAACAAAACAAAACAGAAATTCTCATTAGAATTTACAATGATGGCAAATGGGGGTATCCCCCAGTCAAAAAATATACCCATCTGAGCATTAGGCTGGGCACCAGCCGTGTGTCAAATGAGGAGATATTGGGGGCAAATTTTTATCCAGGAGACTCTAATCGTATCCAAGGGATTTTTCAACCCAAAAGCTTTGCTGTTGATAGGTCAATCAGCCCAGGAATTTCCATGGAGCACCTAAGGCCTTTCCCAAAGTCATGGTGAGCATTTCTGCCAAGGTCTTAGTTATGTTGCAGAAGAGTTGTTATGGTGACAACCTTGAACAAAATTGCCCAAGAACTGCCTTGGCTGATTTGTCATCCAGGGTGGCCCTGGCGGTGCAGAATCAAGGGGAAATGTACAGGCCTCTTTGCGGCCATGGCTCCTCCACTGGATATTAGTTACACACTAAACATTCTGACCCTGAATTTCCTGAGATTCGGAGGGGTTTTAAAGTTGGTAGCTAGGTAAAGTTCTGACCACCTTATGCAACTGAATGCAGGTATCATCCCTGTTTACCTCCCACTGAAAACACCTTTCCCAATGAATGGAACACAAAGCAAAGAGGGCCTTTACTCAGAGCGGCTATATTCCTAGAAGCCTCCATTATGATTTCCTTGCACAAGGCCTTCTGGCCAGAATCCAGCAGTGCCCACTCCTCCTCTGTGAAGTCCACAGCTACTTCCTCAAAGGGAGCAGAGTCCTAGAAAGAAAACAAAAATCTTCTCCAGCAGACAATCCTCTCTTATATTTTCTTTCTTATTTCTAAAACAGAAAACACAGCTTTACAAGAGACAATATAGACTATTTTTTTCTAGGACATAGGCCCTGCAGGTCTACATAGTCTTTAGGGCTGAGACATTCCCCTCCATCTCCTCCATGCTGCTTTTGTAAAGACACAAAACCCAGCTTAGAGGCAGCCAAATTGTAGAATGGCACCCCTTCAACTCTTCAAACCCTTCGTTTGCATCCCCAGAACAATCTTGAAAGTGGAATGAGTAAAACTCCCTGGATCATTTTATGGTGACACCACATTCACCACTCAAAATTTGGTTGTCAAAGTAGCTCAGAAACCAAAGGAATTTAAACTTCTTACAAGAAACCTACATTTTCCTGGCAGGGTGTCCCCAGTTGGATCCTCCTGAAAGGAAGCTCTTTACAAGGACTGGATTGATCTCCTCTTCCCTGGAGTTCTGCTGAGATCTCCCTCGTGAATGGCTCCTGCAACTGAAAAGAACAGCCTGATTTACGATCCACTTTCAAATAACTGTAACCATGTCGATTTGCTTGCCTTACCTTTTTCCTCTCCAATTGTAATTTTCCAACCCAAATCAAAATGAAAGGACTTGAGAACTCCTATTCTGTGGGTGGCTGCTATTTCTGGATAAATGCCAGCCACTTTTGTGAAATACTTCATTGCTTCTTTTTATTTCCTCTTTTCCTGATGATCGGGAGCTGCTTTTTTATCTTCTCCCCCTTCACTTGACAAGTGTGGCCTTTCATTTTATGTGGATGTACTTAAGCCTGTTTTATATTTTGTTACCGAAAAATTTTCTCTTAGATTTGGGGACTTTTATTTCTAGAGTGAGACAAGATTAATCTCCCATTCAGTTTGGTGTGGCTTTTCTGTGCCCCTTGCAAGTCGGGAGACCATCAATCAGCATGGCAGTTCAGAGAGAAACTTTGGGATAAAAATGGAGATGCTTTCTGCGGTGAAATGGGCTCCTTGAAAACATTGTGACTGTCGATAAAGGCAATTTGAATACTTCATTTTTTTCTCACCTCAAATTCCCAATCCGGTTTAATTATAAATGTTTTAATGTTATCTACAATATATAGAAAGGATGAGCTGAACTAGAGAATTTCTATTACAATGTGTGGGAAAGATATCATATCCATCCTTCACATTCTCCCTTCTGCAGTTCAGAAGCACAAATCAAAGTAGGCTCCAGACAAAGATCAAAGTGCAGTGAGAAACAACGAATTTAATAGTGTACAACTTTCCTCCTAATCTGATTATAGTCTGAGATCTCTTTTATGCTGAGGTCTCTTTGATGAACTATGAAAATGGGCCTTTCTCCCAAGATTACCACTTTCAGTGAACAAATGCTAAACCTCATCTCAGCAGGGCGCCTGAACTGCAGCCATTTCTGTCATAGTGGCTAACCAGATACTTGCACTAATCTCTAATTAGTTATGCTGAAACTGAGCAATGGGGATAACTATATTCAAGCTGTGATTTAGTAAGGTATTTTACTGGGTATCATCGCTTGGGAAAGCGATTGTGCTTACTGGAGCCAAAAGCCTTGAAGAGGCTTTTTGCTCCCTAACATGTTTTCAAATAATAGCTAAATTGGATTTGGACCATGTATATATAACTTTCATCTTTTATTTCCTTGTTACCTTCTGGGAGGAGGCTTTGTGGTATCCGAAGCAGAACATCTAGATTCAGTCACAGTTTTGTTCATATAGCATCAACTTGTGAACTTTCAAGCTTCCTCTTCCTGCTAGTGATTAGTGCACAGTGATTAATATATACATGTGTGTATATATATGTGTGTGGATTATATATATACATACAATGTATATATATGCATGGATATATACATATATACATGCACACACATACATGTATGTATATGTATACAGCATGTGTATATGTGTTATGTACGTTTATGGCTAGATGTAGACTTTCTTTTGAGAGCAGGAAACAGAACATCATTTTTAATGTGGGCCAGTGTGCCCACAGTAAAAAGTGACAATAAAGATTACCTTATTTAACAACTTTTTTGTCATTGGTTGTGGCTTCCTTGTACTAAATTGCAGCTATGTCGTACTGTATACTTGTCCTTGTGTCCTACCTCTTCCCCCCAAAAAAAAATTAACTAGGAGGAAAAAAATTTAACTTTTCAACATCTAACTCCTCCCATGGAATTTTTACCAGTGTGAAACAAAAGCGTTTGCTTGAAAAAGAAGCAAACTTCAAAATATTAGGAGCTGCTGAAAACCTTGCGCTGATTTCTTTTTCATATCTGTGATTTCTTACTGAGAGGCTGTTAAATCTTATTAGCGCTCCTCTCCGCCAGGCATCTCTCGCGGTTAACTTGTCTCACCTGCCGGCCCTCTCCGGGGGGGTCCCGGGGGTCGGAGGAGGGCGGCGGGCCGAGCAGGAAGCCCTCGGCCAGGGCCACCGCCTGGGCGCAGCTCTCCGACCCGCACTCCCGCAGCCAGCCTGCCAGCTCCGGGGGCAGCAGGGCCAGCAGCCGCTCCAGCACCACCCGGTCCAGCATCTCGGCTTTGCCGCTCCTCTCGGGCCGCAGCCACCCGCGGCACAGCCGGTGGAGGCGGCTGCAGAGCGCCCGGGGCCCCTCGGCCTCTCGGGGGCGGCAGCTGCGGAAGCGCCGGCGCTCGGCCTCGGAGCTGCGGGGTCCCTCGGGGAGGCCGCTCGGACCGCCGCCTTTGTTCCCCGCCTGAAGGGCCGCGGGGGCCGCTGCTGCTCCCGCCCCCGGAGCCTCCATTCGGCCTCCCGCTTCGGCGCAGCCCGAACAGGGGAAAGCTCCCTCTGAGGCGACCCTCGGCCACGGCGGACCCTCCCCCGCCCGCTCCCCTCGAGCCGCCCCTTTCCCGGTTGCAGGGGCGCGAAAGGGGGCGGGGCTCTGTTTCCTCAGAACTTCTGAGGCGGAGAAGAGCAGCTGCAAGTCGCTCCCGCCACGATCTCCCCGCCCTCCTATCCCCACAGAATCTCGGTCAGAGAGGGCTGCTTTCCTAGAGAGGCAAAACCCTATAAGCCCCTTGGTTTACCGCTCTTGGCTAGAGCGCCTCGTAAGGCAACTCTCCCGTCCTCTGCTCGGTACCAAGGGCTGGCAAAGATCATCTGCGCATGCTCTGTTCTTTTTGCTCTATTTATTTTTAATAATAAACATACATGATGCGAGGGAGAGCCAGGGCAAAGGCGTTCAGTCAATAAATTTAATAATATATTTAATAATAAACATATATGATGTGAGGGAGAGCGAGGGCAAAGGCGTTCAGCCAGTAAATTTAATAATATATTTAATAATAAGCATACATGATGTGAGGGAGAACCAGGGCAAAGGCGTTCAGCCAGTAAATTTAATAATATATTTAATATTAAACATAAATGATGCGAGGGAAAGCCAGGGCAAAGGTGTTCAGCCAGTAAATTTAATAATATATTTAATAATAAACATATATGATGCGAGAGAGAGAGCAAAGGTGTTCAGCCAGTAAATTTAATAATAAATTTAATAATAAATTTATTGGCTGGATGCCTGCCCTTGGGCTCTCTAGCATTATACATGTTTATATGTTTATTATTAAATATATACTGCACAAGCCAGAAAGAGGACTATGAAAATATCGATAGACCCCTCACATCCTGGACATAAATTGTTTCAACTTCTTCCAAGACAACGCAATAGGGCATTGCACACCATAACAACCAGACACAAGGGCAGATTTTTTCCCCCATGCTATCACTCTGCTAAACAACTAATTCCCACAACACTGTCTTATGCCCTTGGATGTCAAACCACCTAGTTGGGCTGTATTACTATTATCCCTCTCATCTTTGCTATTGCCTATTTCCTTAGCTTCTTATGACTATAACTTTGTTGTTTGTATCTCATGATTTGTTGATTGCTTTTTAGTATCCTAATTTATGTTATTTAGTATTCTGACTGTCACTGAGTGTTGTATCTTATGATTTATGATTGTATTTTATGATTACAATCATTTATCACTTGTTGCTTTTATGTACATTGAGAGCTGATGCACTAGAGACAAATTCCTTGTGCATCCAATCACTTAGCCAATTTCTATTTTATTCTATTCTGTTCTGTTCCGTTCCACTCTACTCTAGCAATAAATGCTTTGGAGATTCCTTCAACCAGTTTATTTGTCCTCTTTGTTGTCTATATTTCTGTGGTGATACTCAGTGAAAGAATCTCCCTTTTTCTACAGAGTACAATCAGCCCTATATCCTTTTCTGTTTTACATCTATTTCTATTCTGTTGAAGTCTTGATTATTTGTTCACCTTTTTTGCTTGGTCTTTCCTGGCTAATTGAGTCTTAATGAGTTGATCTGAATTCAAGGGCTGCACTAGATAAAAAGAAATCAGAAATTGACCCCCTGAAGTAGTTTGTCCCCCTAGGTGGAATGAAATATGGCATTCCATATTGCTGGCCATGATGATTGGGTCAGATAGTGAAAAAAGAATACACGGAAGGAGGCTGTGGGACAATTACAGGCCATAAGAGTTTATTAATAAGACTGTAAGAGTTTCTTCCCCAAAATCTCAAGTGGTGAGGAATAATTGCCTTGGCAACTGCTCAAAAATTGTCTTTCTCTGGCTGATCTCACGCCTTCCCATAGTCAGAAGATGCCCAAGGGAAATGACAAGCTAAATCTTCAGAAAACCAGAAAATGAGCACTATTTTGTGGGAATTAACATAACTCTGCAAATTAAAACGCTTTCTAAATCTGATAAATGTATGTGATTTCTGTTTTATATAGTTTTTTAGGGTAAATTAAGAGGGGAATCGAGGAAGCCTCTGGCTGGAAAAGATAGTGAGATAGTAATGGACAACAGGGAGGAAAATGAAGAACTTAATTTCTATTTTGCATCTCTCTTTCCACATTATGGGGAGGGAGAAAAAAAATGAACGTCAAAACAGGCAATGGAAGACTTGACTGCTCTGAATGAATTCCAGTATTTGGAACCAGAAGGATTACATCCCAGGTGCCAAAGAAACTGGTGGATGTGATTTGGAACCACGGATTGTAATATTTGAGGATATTTGAGGATTATAACCATTGACTGTAATATTTGAGGATTCATTAAATGCAGAGGAAAATGCCTGAAAAAAACTAATAAGAGAAATGTTCCTATCTTTATCTTAGGAAAAGAAGTGGCAGTACAGATCGATCACTTTGTCATTACCTGGGAAAATCCTAGAAATGATAATTTAATTGTGCAGATAATCAGAAAGGCGTGCACACACACACACACAAAGTATAGGAGCACATACACTAAAGCAGTGATGGCGAACCTTTTAGAGACCGAGTGCCCAAACTGCAACCCAAAACCCCCTTATTTATCGCCGGGTGCCAGGTGGGCGTGGCCCACTGGATGGGCGTGGCTGTGGTGGTCATGGCAGATTGGGTGGGTGTGGCCAAGGTGGGCGTGATCACCTCAATGTTGCTCATGGGAAGGGACGCCTGTGGGGGCTGGGCAGGGTTGGGGGAGATCCAGGGGGTCTCTGGCAGGTGGGGTGGTGGGCAGGAGGCTCGTACGGGTCTGGATGGGGAGGAACAGACTCAGGCTCAACCCTTCCAAGACCGAGTGGCTGTGGCTGCCGGCGCCTCGGCATAGTCAGCTGACCCCATCGCTGACTATAGGGGGCGAAATTTTGGCCCCCTCAGAGAGGGCCCGCAACTTGGGAGTCCTCCTGGATTCGCGGCTGACATTGGAAGACCATCTGTCGGCCGTGACCAGGGGGGCGTTTTATCAGGTCCGCCTGATTCACCAGTTGCGACCTTTTCTGGACCGGGACGCCTTGCGCACAGTCACTCATGCTCTCGTCACCTCTCGCCTGGACTACTGTAATGCTCTCTACATGGGGCTCCCTCTGAGGAGCACCCGGAGACTCCAACTGGNGGTACGCTCCCACAGAGCGGGCCTCCTCAGGGTGCCGTCGGCCAAGCAATGTAGGCTGGCGACCCCCAGGGGGAGGGCCTTCTCTGTGGGTGCCCCCACCCTCTGGAACGAACTACCCCCCGAGATCCGGATGATTCCGGATCTCCTTACTTTCCGCCGCGCCCTCAAGACATGGCTTTTCCAGCAAGCGGGCCTGACATAGGGAGGATTTTAGGTAGGGATGATTTTAAAAGTAATTTTAATCGGAAACACAGCTGGCAATATTTGGTTTTTAATTCGGCTTTTATTGGGGTTTAGATTTTTTGTATTTCTGTATTTTTGTATTTTGTATTTTGTGTATAGTATTTGTTTTTAATATGCTGTGAACCGCCCTGAGTCCTATGGGAGAAGGGCGGTATACAAATTAAAATTAACATAACATAACAATTAACAGAGTGAGGCAAGGCAGGGCGGGGGTGCCATTGTCACAGGGCAAGGTGAGGCAGGGGCCGGGGCGGCTGCTGCCTGACAACATAAGCCCCTGCACACAGAAGCCAGCGAGCGCATGGGTGCTGGAATGCATCCAGCCATGTGGGACCTCAGTGAGTTAGTGGGCGGCTGGTTGAAGAGGGACGGTTGCCATCTCCGGGGCATGGCGCACGTGCCCACAGAGAAGGCTCTGAGTGCCGTCTCTGGCACGCGTGCCATAGGTTCACCACCACTGCACTAAAGCATTGTCTTGTTGTTTTGCTGTTAGACAAATTCTACCAAGAATTTGAAGCGGACATCTCTCCATGTAAACTTCCAAAACAGAAAATCGAGCTTTGCAACAGACCAAATGGTCATTTTCTTAAGACCTTGCAGGTTCATAGTCCTTAGGGCTGAGAATCCCTTTCCACCTCCTCCATGCTGCTGTTGTAGAGACACAAAACACGACTTAAGATGCATCCAAGATGTAGAATGGCACCCCTTGGAGAACCCCCCCACTGCCCTGGAAAACCTCACCAAGGTTTTGAGGAGAGGAATCTTTTGACTCAGCAAAAACACAAATTTCTTAGAAAACACACCATACTTACTAAAAATTTCTTTCATGGCCTATCTCAAAATGTCGGAATGTAGCGACAACTGCAAAAGCACCAGAACTCGGTCTCGGTTCTGCAGAGCCCCTCAGATGGGGCAGTTCCTTCAAAGGACACCTTGCCCTGATTGTTTTATTCCCCCCACCCCCACCCACATTTAAGGCCTTCAGACAGCCCAGCTTTCAACATCTCAGAAGGGATAGGATTTCCAGATGACTTAAGGAGAGACCTTAATTTCAAGGCTACTTGCTGTCTCTGCCCTTGCATGTGAATAAGGGCATGCAGAAGCGAAACTATATTGCTAAGGTGTTGGCAGCCCAATCCAACAAGAAGCAAAAACCTCCCCAGGTTTTTTTTAACAAGATTCATTGAAGAGAATATGACAGTTACAGAAATGGCAACAATGTATTCTATCACTTTTGGAACCATCTTATCCTGAGTCTCTCTCTCTCTCTCTCTCTCTCACTCACTCACTCACTCACTCACTCTCTTACAGCAGAAAGTTTTTCATGCTCACTATGAACCATGAGAAAGTTGCTCTCTTGATCGATAAAAGGAATGTCCAGGTGGCCAGGCTGTGAGTTTTTCCTGGATGGTGATCATCCAGTTCTGGTCACCGCGATGTAAAAAAGATGTTGAGACTCTAGAAAGAGTACAGAGAAGAGCAACAAAGATGATTAGGGGACTGGAGGCTAAAACATATAAGGAATGGCTGCTGGAATTGGGTATGTCTAGTTTAATGAAGAGAAGGACAAGGGGGGACATGATAGCAGTCTTCCAGTATCTCAGGGGCTGCCATAAAGAAGAGAAAGTCAAGCTATTCTCCAAGGCGCCTGAAGGCAGGACAAGAAACAACGGGTGGAAACTAATCAAGGCGAGAAGCAACCTAGAACTAAGGAGAAACTTCCTGACAGTGAGAACAATTAACCAGTGGAACAACCTGCCTCCAGAAGCGGTGAATGCTCCAACACTGGAAGTTTTCAAGAAGAGACTGGACAGCCATTTGTTCGAAATGGTATAGGGTTTCCTGCCCGAGCAGGGGGTTGGACTAGATGACCTCCAAGGTCCCTTCCAACTTTATTATTATTGTTGTTGTTGTTGTTGTTATTATCATTATCATTATTATATAAGTTTGTTAAGCATGATGTCATGTAATCACCATTTGAGACTTCCTGCTGGCTTCCCCACTGACAGCAGTAAAGATTGCAAATGGTAATCAGGGGACCGTGGGATGCCGTTTCACTTCTGAGTGAATCATCTGATGGGAAGTAAGGTCACTGCTCCATCTAAAGCTTTCTCCACACTCCTTGCACTTGTATGGTTTCTTCCCTGTGTGGATTCTTAGATGGTTAGTAAGAGCACTGTTACTGCTGAAGCTTTTCCCACATTCCATGCATTCATATGGTTTCTCTCCTGTGTGGATCCTTCGATGGTTAGTAAGGGCACTGCTGCTACTGAAACTCCTTCCACATTGCATACATTGATAGGGCTTCTCTCCAGTGTGTATCCTTCGATGGTAGGTAATGGCGCTGCTACTACCAAAGCTCTTTCCACACTCGATACATTCATACGGCTTCTCCCCTGTGTGGATCCTTTGATGGTAAGTAAGCGCACTGCTGCTACTAAAGCTCTTCCCACACTCCGCGCACTTGTACGGCTTCTCCCCGGTGTGGCTCCTTCGATGATAGGTAATGGCGCTGCTGCTACTGAAGCTCTTTCCACATTCCATACATTTATATGGCTTCTCCCCTGTATGGATCCTTTTATGTATGGTAAAATCATGGTTCAAAATGAAGCTCTTTCCACATTCCATACATTTATATGGTCTCTCCCCTTTATGAATCTTTTGATGGCAAGAAAGATTACTGTTTCTACTGAAGCTCTTTCCACACTCAGTGCAGTGATAGGGTTTCTCTCCAGTATGGGCTCTTTTATGAGTCATGAGGCTACTGCTCTCACGGAACCTCTTTCCACACTCCACACATTTATAGGGTTTTTCTCCCGTATGAGTTCTTTTATGTTTTATAAAAGTATTGTTGAGACTGAAGGTCTTTCCACACTCCATGCATTTATATATTTTCTCTCCGGTGTGGATCCTTTGATGGGATATAAGAGCACTGTTTTGACGAAAGCTCTTTCCGCACTCCATACATTCATACGGTTTCTCTCCGGTGTGGATCCTTTGGTGGAAAGTAAGGGCGCTGTTCTGACGAAAGGTCTTTCCACATTCCAAGCATTTATATGGTTTTTCTCCTGTGTGAACCCTTCGATGGCAAGTAAGTTGAGGGCTTGTATTAAAGCTCTTTCCGCATTCTGCGCATGTAAATGGCTTCTCCCCTGTATGGATTCTCTTATGGACTGTAAAATCGCTGTTAAAACTGAAGCTTTTCCCACACGTTGTGCATTTATAAGGCTTTTCCCCTGTGTGGATCCTTTGATGTCGAGTAAGAATAGTATTTCTACTGAAGCTCTTTCCACACTCGGTACATTTATATGGTTTCTCTCCTGTATGGATTCTTTCATGCGTCATGAGGCTACTGCTCTCACAGAACCTCTTTCCACACTCCACACATTTATACGGTTTCTCTCCTGTGTGGATTCTTTTATGTTTTATAAAAATGCTGTGTAGGCTGAAATTTTTTCCACATTCCACACATTTATACGGTTTCTGTACAACGTGGAATATTTGGCGAGACATAAGAATACTGTCCTTTCCAGCCTCCAAATATTTAGATGGTTTCTCTCCTGTGTGAATCCTTTGATCACAAGTAAGCTGAAGGCTTGTACTGATGTTCTTTCCATAATCCATGTGTTGAAATGATTTTTCTCTGGTGTGGATCCTTTGGTGGGCAGTTAAGGCACCGCTCTGACTAAAGCTGTTTCCACACTCCAGGCATTTATACGGTTTCTCTCCTGTATGAATCCTTTGATGGGCAATAAGGGTACCTTTTTGACTAAAGGTCTTCCCACACTCCAGGCATTTATATGGTTTCTCCCCCGTGTGGATCCTTTGATGGCAAGTAAGGTGCGTACTTTTACTGAAGCACTTTCCGCACTCCATGCATTTATACGGTTTCTCACCTGTGTGGATCCTCTTATGTATTGTAAGATCACTGTTCAACCTGAAGCTCTTTCCACACTCAAAGCATTTATATGGTTTCTCCCCTGTATGGATCATTTGATGGCGAGTTAGAATACTGTTGTTATGAAAGCTCTTTCCACAAACTCTGCATTCGTATCGTTTCTGAAATGTGCGGGTCCTTTGATGAAAAATGAAGGTGTTGCTACTGCTGAACCTCTTTCCGCCCTCAGAGCATTTATACGGCTTCTCATCGGCGTGGATTCTTTTATGTATGGTAAGATCTCTACTCATACGGAAGCTCTTTCCACACTCAGTGCATTGATATGGTTTGTCTCCTGTGTGGATCCTTTGATGGTAAGTAAGGTGCCTACTTTTACTGAAGCATTTTCCACACTCCATGCATTTATATGGTTTCTCCCCTATATGGGTCCTTTTATGATGAGTAAGGTCTTTGTTCTCAATAAATCTTTTTTCACACTCCATGCGTTGATAACGTTTCTCACCAATATGACAAATAAGAATACTGTTTCCACGGAAGGTCTTATTACGCTTCACACACTTATATGGTTTTTCCTCCATATGGGTCCTTAGATGGAAAGTAAGGACACTGCTGTTACTAAAGCTCTTCCCACACTCAGAGCACTTATGTGGTTTCTGTTTTGGGTGAAATTCTTCAGAGCAACTCTGATGACTACGGTTCAGACTAAAATTCTTCCCAGATTTTAAAAACGTAGGTGACTTATTTTTCCTACAGAATTTTGCAGGTAAATTATGAGGGAAGGGAAGATCGATACTTTTCTCATGCTGTCTATATTTATATGGTTTCCATTTAGTCTGGGTTTTGCAATATTCATTTAAAACAAATTTATTTTTGTCTCTTTCGTCACATTCTGGGTATTTTCTCTTCCTTTTCGGATCTGCCTGGATAGGGAAGTTATGGAGTTCAATACACAGAGGAGGAAATTTCTCCTCTCCATCCTTTGAGTAGATTCTGTCTTGCTTTCTTTGTTTCCCTTGCTTTTCAATAATCAGTTCTTCCACCTCCTGCTTGATTGTTTGCAATGGCACTTCCCATGACTCCTTGTCATGCTCATTCTCTTGATCATAACCTTTGAAGAGAAAAAAAAATTCTGTTATAAATTATATGCAGAAACTGAGACAGCTTCTAGGCAACACAATCCATTAAATGTATCCGTAATTTGTCATTATCGTTTCCCTCTTTTGTCTTTGTATTCTTTGGTCAAAATAAACCTAATTAATGTTGAAAAAATCCTTCTTATACTTCTTGCTTTTAAGATGTCTCTCTTTAAGAGGAATAAATACATCAAACTTTGCTGGAACTTATGGCAGGAAAAGGGAGTTGTTTCTCAGCCTACACATGAAAGAAATTAGCAATCTTTTTTATGCTAAACAATGTTAATGTTCTTGCCAATCTTTTAGAAACAAACCTTCAAAGAACAGCCCCTGTTCAACAAAGATCATGACGAGCAATCATGAAATCTAAATGAGGGAATATATTGAAGGCTAGCAATAGGAATAGCACTTAGACTTATATACCGCTTCACAGTGCTTTATAGCCCTCTCTAAGCAGTTTACAGAGTCAGCCTATTGCCCCCAACAATCTGGGTCCTCATTTTACTGACCTTGGAAGGATGGAAGGCTGAGTCAACCTAGAGTTACTCAGGATCAAACTCCTGGCAGTGGGCAGAGTCAATCTGCAATACTGCATTCTAGCCACTGGGAAGGGAGGGAGGGAGGGAGGGAGGGAGGGAGGGAGGAAGGAAGGGCAATAGCACTTAGACTTATATACCGCTTCACAGTGGTAGATGGGAAAAGATCCTAACATGCATCTAAGGAAGGACCATTTCTTCCAGATGGATTCGTAGCTGGCTGATCAGCCGTACCCAGCATGTGGTCCTCAATAGAACTACATCTACATGGAAGAAAGTGTATAGTGGGGTGCCCCAAGGCTCTGTTCTGGGCCCAATGCTTTTCAACATCTTCATCAATGATTTGGATGAGGGGATAGATGGGGAACTCATAAAATTTGCAGATGACACCACACTGGCAGGAATAGCCAACACGCCAGAAGACAGACTTAAGATAAAGAAGGACCTTGACAGATTTGAACATTGGGTGTTATTTAACACAATGAAATTCAATGGTGAAAAAAGTAAGGTTCTGCATTTAGGCAAGAAAAACCAAATGCACAGGTATAGTATAGGTGGTACCTTGCTCAATAGTAGTAACTATGAGAGGGATTTCGGAGTCCTAGTGGACAATCACTTAAATATGAGCCAGCTTTGTGCTGCAGCTGCCAAAAAAGCCAACACAGTGCTAGGCTGCATTAACAGAGGGATAGAATCGAGATCACGTGAAGGGTTAATACCACTTTACAATGCCTTGGTAAGGCCACACTTGGAATACTGCATCCAGTTTTGGTCACCACAATGTAAAAAAGATGTTGAGACTCTAGAAAGAGTGCAGAGAAGAGCAACAAAGATGATTAGGAGACTGGAGGCTAAAACATATAAGGAACGGTTGCTGGAAATGGGTATGTCTAGTTTAATGAAGAGAAGGACGAGGGGTGATATGATAGCAGTCTTCCAATATCTCAGGGGCTGCCACAAAGAAGAGGGAGTCAAGCTATTCTCCAAAGCACCTGAAGGCAGGACAAAAAGCAACAGATGGAAACTAACCAAAGAGAGAAGCAATCTAGAACTAAGGAGAAACTTCCTGACAGTGAGAACAATTAATCAGTGAAACAACCTGCCTCCAGAAGCTGTAAATGCTCCAACACTGGAAGTTTTTAAGAAGAGACTGGACAGCTCTTTGTCTGAAATAGGGTTTCCTGCCTGAGCAGGAGGTTGGACTAGATGACCTCCAAGATTCCTTCCAATTTTATTATTATGATGATTCCCTTTTTAATGCTCCAGAAAGTATTCTTTTATCCAATTACTTCTGACTACAAAACCCCCTGCCTAATTTACTGAACTTAAGAGCAAAGAGGAGCCTTACTGAGAGTAGCCACATTCCTAGAAATCTCCAGCATGATTTCCTTGTACAAAGATTTTTGGCTAGAATCCAGCAGTGCCCATTCCTCTTCTGTGAAGTACACAGCCACCTCTTCAAAAGACACAGAGATCTGAAAGAAAAAAGAAAACAATCCTTAGCAGAGCGTCCCGGGGAATCCTTCCGTGTTTCTTCCCTTTTTTTTCACAAAGCAGAAAAGCAGAATTTTGCCGCAGACTGAATGGACCCGTTATTGTAGGATAGTTCAATTCAGCTTTGTCTCTGAACGCCAAGTTTAGTCACTGAGATGGTGAGCTCCCCAGCAAAGATGCCACTATTTTAAGTGTACAAAATGTAGTTTAGCTGCATCTAGGCTGGAGAATGGAGGAAGCAGAACTCCATTTGAAGAGGCTCTTACTGGTGATGCAGTATGATCAGTGGTGGGATTCAAATAGGTGAACAACCGGTTCTCTGTGTGGATACTGCTTCCAGAAGTCCATTCTGGGCCTGGGCAACAAAAAATTAGCTACCGGTTCTGCCAAAGTGGTGCGAACCGGCTGAATCGCACCACTGAGTATGATGCAGCAGAGTCTTTGGGGATGGATATTCTCTTCCCCCACCTGCCTGGGTTGAGTAAATTGTATCAGTCTTACCCAACAGCAACCTATGTTTGGCATTTGCTTCGTACAAGAATTCAGCATTGGAGATGACTTTGGAAATCCTAACTTTGCAATAGTAGCAAATATCTGTCGCTTGGGTGTAGGATGAGGGTGAAGGTTCATTTTCCACAAGCTCGGAGAGCGAATCTTCCCCCTCACCCTAACTTTCTCACAACTTTCGCTTTTATATCCTTGCAACCTTTTACTGCAACAGCCATTCAGCCCAGTGACTGTATGTTATTCTTTTACATGGGGAATCTGTACTTTGCATGATTGTTTTAAATCTAACGTGTCCGTGGAAGTCTAAAGCAGTTTGTATAACAGCCGTATTGTTTCAATTATCTATTTTTAGCACTCTTTTATGAGCAAAAGAATTGGCTGTGAAAAGTTACCATAAACTACCACAGACACAGGAAAAGTACCCAACTCTTTCCACAAATTAATTGCATTCCTCAGTATTATCCTCCCAGGCTAGTCAATAGGATATGTCCCTTTCTCTTTGTACCTCCACAACAGTCTTAAAAGTAGATCAACCAGAATTTGTTTGTACTCTCAATGTTGCTCAGGAAGGGGCCCCATACTGGGTCCCATAACAATATTTTGTCCCCTGCTCTTTTGAAATACCTCCTACCTGAGTTGGAGGCCCAGCTGCTTTTTCTCCTCCATCCCAAAAGGGAAACATTTGGGGGATATCCATCAATGCCCTTCTGTTCCTGTGAGAGAAAAGTGGGGAAATAGAAATTGGAAAGGCCTTGTGAAGAAGCTCTAGGCCAGGGGTAGGCAACCTTGGCTCTTTTATGACTCGTGGACTTCAACTCCCAGAATTCCTGAGCCAGCCATGCTGAGGGGAAAGGGAGAGGTTTCCAAGCTGAGCCATGCTGGCTCAGGAATTCTAGGAGCTGAAGTCCACAAGTCATAAAAGAGCCAAGGTTGCCTACCCCTGCTCTAGTATGACCTACCTACAAATACAGACAAGTTTAGGATTTGTTGTAAAACAGACATTTGTGATTATTTGGAAGGAGCCTGGGCTTCTCGGAAGAAACCTTCATTTAAACCAGGGGTCTTCAAACTTGTCCCTTTTATGACTTGTGGTCTTCAAGTCCCAGAATTCCCCAGCCAGGCAGGAATTCTGGGAGCTGAAATCCACAAGTCATAAAAGGGACAGGTTTGAAGACTCCTAGTTTAAATAATGAGATGCTCTTCCCAGAAATTCTTAAAAACAGCTGACAGAGATTGAATAGATGTATATGTCCTTTTCCAATAATTCTGTGAAAAAGTAAAAATTACTGGAAAAAGATACATACTTTCCTTGCTTTTTTCAGAGAGGGGGGGAGGGAAAGAGAGAGATAGATGATAGATAGATAGACAGACAGATAATGATAGATAGAAATAATAGAGATGATAGATAGATGATAGAGATGATAGATATAGATATGATGGACAGATGAGAGAGATGACATAGATGACAGAGAGAGATGATAAAGAGAGAGAGGATAGATAGAGAAATGATAGAAAGAGATGATGGAAAGATAAGAGATGATAAGAGGATAGATAGATAGATAGATAGATAGATAGATAGATAGATAGATAGATAGATAGATAGATAGATAGATAGATAGATAGGATACAGAGATGATATAGATATGAGAGAGATGACAGGGATGATAGATGATAGATGATAGATGATAGAGAGATGATAATGATAGATGAGATGATAGATAGATAGATAGATAGATAGATAGATAGATAGATAGATAGATAGATAGATAGATAGATAGGATAGGATAGAGAGATGATAGATATGAGAGATGACAGGGATGATAGATGAGAGATGAGAGAGGGGGGGAGATGATATAGATATGATAGTTGAGAGAGAGATGACAGATGATAGACAAGATAGATGATAGATAGATGATAGATAGATAGAATAGGGAGATGATATAGATATGAGAGATGACAGGGATGATAGAGAGGATAGATGATAGAGAGATGATAATATAGATGAGATGATAGATAGATAGATAGATAGATAGATAGATAGATAGATAGATAGATAGATAGATAGATAGATAGATAGAGAGAGAGAGAGAGAGATAGATAGATAGATAGATAGATAGATAGATAGATAGATAGATAGAGAATAGGGAGATGATATAGATATGAGAGAGATGACAGGGATGATAGAGGATAGATGATAGAGAGATGATAATGATAGATGAGATGATGGATAGATAGATAGATAGATAGATAGATAGATAGATAGATAGATAGATAGATAGATAGATAGATAGATAGATAGATAGATAGATAGATAGATGGAATAGGGAGATGATATAGATATGAGAGAGATGACAGGGATGATAGATGAGGGGGGGGAGGGAGGGAGATGATAGATATGATAGATGAGAGAGAGATGACAGAGAGGGGTGACAGATAGAGGATATATGAGAGATTAGAGGGGCAATCAGACCGACCATCAGGCACGACGCCCCTCCAGCAGCCAGGAGGATCCTCCGGGGTTAGGGAAGACCCCAGAGGTGGAGCAGGCAGCCATCCGAAGCGCCTTCCCGACACCCAGGCGGGGTCCCTGGATCGCTGCAGACGCCGACAGGCAGCCGAGGAGCTGCCGTGAACCGGCCGGGCGTCCGCCTCCCTCCTATTTCACACCTTGGGGGCGCGGGGGGGGGTACAATAGAGTCTCGCCTCTACCGACTCACCTGCCTTCCTCCTGCTCGGGAGAAAAGACGCTAAGGCTCGCGTCCGAGTCTCTCTTCCGGCGGAACAGAAGCCTCGGAAAGAGAGTAAGAGAGAGAGAGGTTTCCTAGAGAGGCCTCCCTTCCGGCGGGCAGGACGAGAAACAATGGTTGGAAACTGACCAAAGAGAGAAGCAACCTGGAATTAAGGAGAAACTTCCTAATAGTGAGGACAATTAACCAGTGGAACAGCTTGCCCATAGAAATCGTGGGTGCTCCATCACCGGAGGTTTTTAAAAAGAGGCTAGAGTCAGTCACTTGTCTGAGATGGATGGTATAGGTTCTCCTGCTTGAGCTGGGGGCTGGACTAGAAGACCTCCAAGGTCCCTTCCAGCTCTATTCTATTCTAAATTCTATTCTAAACTCATCATGATCATAAACAACATGAAACACATTCATCATAAATCGTAAAATAAATCATAAGGTGCAACATAAATCATAAATCATATGATTTATCATAAGGTGCAACACTTAGTGATAGTCATAGAATACTAGCTAAGCAAACCACATAAATCATACTAGGATACTAAAAAACAATATAAATTTTAAGATACAAGCAACAAAGTTATAGTCATAAGAAGATAAGGATAGGTATAGGAGAGGAGAATAATAGTAATACAGCCTTACTAGATAGTTTGACAGTGTTAGGAATTAGTTGTTAAGAAGAATGACTGGCATTGGGGGGGGGGAACTGTCCTTGTGTTGTTGATTTACAGTGCTCTATAGCGTCATCTTGAGGGGAAAAGTTGAAATAGTTTATGTTTGCTCTTCCCATTAGTAAAAGAGGTGGGGAAGGGAAGCCCTGTTATTGCACTCTTCTGTGGGTGTTTTTTTTTTTAAAATCATCAATCATCATCTGCCACTCGAAACTAACTTGTTTCAAGTTTTGCTCCTTGACCCTTTTATGATCTTATGAAAGACCTGTATGTGAGTAAAAAGCCACAGACGTTTTGCCTCAAACAATGATTTAAAAACATGTATTTAAACCTACACACACACACACACACACACACACAGCGACTTCTGCTTCCAAGGAAGAGACTCAGTATTCTTCAAACAGTCCAAAGACATCCGGGACCTGCCCATTTAAGGTAGGAGGACATGGGTCATGGAGTGAAATGTGAAACTTAAATGCGTGTATTACAGGACATAATACAAGACATGAGTTATAAAGAGGAACATGAGTTCTAAATACGTGTATTATTAGTTAGAAGGAGAACAAAAGGAAATGGAAAGATGTCAAGCCCCAGGTTCAATTGTCGGTCGCACAAAGGTGTCAGAATTGCTGCTCGGCTACAGCTAACCACAAAGGCCTTTATGTCTCGTCTATAGCTAACCACAAGTAGGTTACCCGAAATTTAGACATTTAGACGCTGTAGGTAGGAACTTTAGCAAAGATATGTTAGCTACGGAAAGGGGGACTGTATGCTGTAAGGGGGCTGTGATTCGAAACAACCAATCCATGCTACCTGTTACATTTCCGTGTTTTGCTGTTTCTGACGAGAATATATAAACTTGTGTTTTGTTATGAGAGGCTGTTCAGATGTGCTTACAAATATTGCTCTGAACCTTTGCGCAAATAAACCAACTTCTTTTGATTCCGTGGTCTGAGTCCTGTGATTTTCTGCAGTACATTGATGGACTAACAGCACATCCAATTCACCCCCTGCACATCTTTTTACCATAATCTATAATTTGATATATGTCGTACAGCTTTATTGCTTTTTCACCTTGTGATCTGCCCAGAGTCGCCGTGGGGCGAGATGGGCAGCAAATAAATGTAATAAATAACTAATAACCCAATCAAGAGACCCTATAGGGCAGAGGTAGGCAACCTTGGCTCTTTTATGGACTTCAACTCCCATAATTCCTGAGCTATGCTGGCTCAGGAATTCTGGGAGTTGAAGTCCATGAGTCATAAAAAAGCCGAGGTTGCTTACCCCTGCTATAGGGAGATTTTGAAACGCAGCGCACAGAGAGCAATTTTGGGGGGATGATGCTGGAGACCGGAGCCTGGAAACGAGACAGGTGACCTGATGCACCTGCCCGACACTGGAGCACCGCGAAGAGTGTTGGTTGCAAGACGAAATTCAACGACCCACGCACACACCCACGCTTCCCCCCCCCCCGAGCTCGCACGAAAACATAAGCGCCTTCTAACATTTCCTTCCTCTTCCCAGGCAATCAGCCTTCTCCTGAAACCCGATTTATCCCCGGTCATCGTTGCTCCGCCCACTCCCGCTAAGCCACGCCTCCCTTTCTCTTCCCCCTCCTCCTGGGGTTCCACCTGGTTTGCAGAACTTGAGATCTTATCGCGGCTGAGTAATTAACCGCCAACCGATCGGGCCTCCGGCGACAAGTTCCTCGACCGTGAACCGAGGGTGACCTTCTTTTTTGGAGGGGGGGGCGTTAAGAAGCATCGCCGATGGGGCTCCTGGCTGCGATGGCCTTGGTCCTCAGCTCAGTGGGAGGCTCAGGTGAGTGCGGGGCTTACGCACGGTATGGGACTGCAGGTCCCATGGTCCCAAGCCCAAGCGTTTTAGCTTGGGACGATTGGGGTGTGGCGCACCCGAAGGCTCCGGATTGAATGGGGTTTTTATGAGATGAAAGAGAGAGAGAGGGAAGGAGGGAGAGAAAAAGAAGAAAGAGAAAGAAAGAAAGAAAGAAAGAAAGAAAGAAAGAAAGAAAGAAAGAAAGAAAGAAAGAAAGAAAAAGAAAGGGAGAGATAGAAAGAGAGAAAGAGGGAGGGGGGAGGAAGAAAGAAAAAGAAAGAAAACCGTTGGAACTGGCAACGGTTCCACCCGCGGGATAACGGAGAGTTAACTCCGGTTCGGCGTATTGTGTGAACGCAGCCCTTCGGGGACTTTTCCTCCCCCTCTCCTCCTTCCCTAATTGCGGAGGAATTTCCCGCACTTCAGTGAACTTTCGCTTTCGGCGGTTCAGATTTTTTGCGCAAGGCTTGTCAAGCAGTGACGATGCAGCTTGTTTTGTTTTCTACCGCATTCACTTTCATCATGAGAAGCTGCGTGGCGGAGAGAAGGAAACACGAGCGAGACCTGTGGGGCTCGACAGGGACTGCCTGATTTGGGAGGGGGGCAGGTGGGTGATAGGGCTGCCAAATGTGGGGTGCATAACCTCGGCCAGCCACTAGATGGCGGCAGAGTGTTTGCATTTCCTGTATCGTCTTGGGGGTGGGGTGGGATGGGGAGGAGACAGAGAGAGAGAGAGAGAGAGAGAGAGAGGAGGGATAGAGGGAGAGGAGAGAGAGAGAGAGAGAAAGAGAGAGAGGGATAGGATAGGATAGGATAGGATAGGATAGGATAGAGAGGAGAGGAGAGAGAGAGGATAGATAGATGGATGGATAGGATAGGATAGGATAGGATAGGAAGAGTGATGATAGATAGATAGATAGATAGATAGATAGATAGATAGATAGATAGATAGATAGATAGATAGATAGATAGATAGATAGATAGATAGATAGATAGATAGATAGATAGATAGATAGGAGAGAGAGAGAGATGATAGGAGAGAGAGATGATAGAGAGGGGAGAGAGAGGTAGATAGAAGATATATGAATGGATACATAGATAGAATAGTGGCATAATATTAGAGAGAGACAGATTAGATAAATTGTACAGAGAGATAGAACAGAGGCAAAATATTAGAGTGAGAGAATAGACCAAAGAGTAGATAGATGGTAAATAGACATATAGGGGAGGGGATTTCCTTTCAGTTTCATCTCCTTCAAATCCTGGCCAAAATATGCCCAGTTCAGCATGTGGGGCCAGTGAGGAGATTGCATTGGGGAAAACCCAGGCATACAGAGCACAACACTGAGGGAAAAACCGTGCTCACTGCAAAAATTACTGCACGGTTTAAGAAAGAGGAAACCCGAGTTTTATTCCCGTGCAAAGAGTTTTATTTGTATACAGGAAGTCTTCAACTTACGACCGCAATTGAGCCCAAAATTTCTGTTGGTAAGACAGACAGTTATTAAGTGAGTTTCGCAGCACTTTATGACCTTTCTTGACACAATTGTTAAGCGAATCACCACAGTTGTTGTTTAGTTGGTAACAAGGTTGTTCAATGAATCCGGCTTCCCCAATGAGTTTGCTTGTCAGAAGGTCGTGGAAAGTGATCACATGACCCTGGGACACTGCAACTGTCATTAATACCTGCCGGTTGCCAAGCGTTCAAATCTTGATCACATGATTACGAATATGCTTCAATGGTTGTAAGGGTGAAAAACTGTCATGTCACTTTTTTCAACGCCGTTGTAACTTTGAATGGTCACTAAATAGATGGTTATAAGTCCAGGACTGCCTGTAGAGTTGAGGGCTGCAAGATAAGAAATCTGATTTGCTTGTGGAAGTTTGGGAAAGCTAGCAGGTTATCTTTAGATTTGGGGTAAATTTTAGGCAGACTGGCTCTTTCAAAAATAGAATCGAATAAAACTTTATTGTCACTTTAATTGTACACTTAATCAGCATATATTAAAATGAAATTTTGTTGCATTCAGTTCTCAAAAGGTAACCATTATACATATGCCAACACACACACACACATATGACACAAAGAAATATCACAGTCTAGTTCGAGTACATGGCAAAAAAAAGAATCCTGAGAATTTACAATATGGATGGCATAAGGCAGGGGTCCCCAAGAATCCTGAGAATTTACAATATGGATGGCATAAGGCAGGGGTCACGTGAGTGACCGACCTGGGTGTGCGTATGCCCGTGGACAGCCCCACTTGCACGAGCATTGCTAGCATCACGGGTGTTTGTGGCACTGCTCACGTAAGTATTTCCCTGATCATCATGGGCATTGACAGCCCAATTTGTGTGAGTGTCATTGCTGGTGTTTGCGGTCCCACTCATGCGAGCGTTGGCGCCGGCGTTTGTGGCCCCACTTGCACGTCACCGCGTCACAGACATTTGCAGCCCCACTCGTGCAAGCGTCGGCACGGGTGTTCACAGCCCCCTTGCATGAGCATCATGTGTTCATGGCCCCACTCACGCAAGCACTCACAGCCCCACTCAACAGAAGTTTGTACATGCGCACATGCATTCATACACCCCCACAAACCACCCCTTCTTTCCTCCCGCCCCTCCCCCTCACTCCAGGCCACCAACTCTGAAAGGCTGGGGAACACTGGCATAAGGAACAAAGGTGTTACACAATCTAGTAGTCCTGCTAGAAATACTTCAGAACCTCCTCCCAGAGGGGAGCAACAGAAACAGACCTTGAAGTGGGTGTGTGGGGTCTCTAACAATGCTTTGAGCTCTAAGCACATAACTCTTATAAGCAGTATCCTGAATCATGAGAAGTGAGCTTCCTATACTGTAATCTTCTCAGCTGTCCTCACCACTCTCTGTATGGACCTTCTATCTGAGGCTCTGCTACCACCAAACCAAACAGTGATGCAGTTTGTTAAAACGCTCTTAATCACACCTCTGTAAAAAGTGGTCAGAACAGAAGGAGCTGAAATGTTAAGATAATGGGGGGGGGGGAGAATGTCCTTGATTCAGGATGGAATGTTGGGATTTCTCGGCTTGTTTCTTCATTTGTCCAATTTCTGTGGCTGCTCATTTCAGTCAATAGTCTGGGCAGCTTACAGTTAAAAAAACAAAACATTACAGTTAAAGATATCAAAAGCTTTTTAAAACAATAAAAATAGTAAAACCAATAAAAACACTAAAAGCATCCAAATGATTATGTAGCAGTTCCTTTATTGGGGCTGCCTTTGGGCTGTACAGGTGGTCCTCCTTTAACAACCATGCAGTCAGACTTCCAAGAGTCCTTCACAAGTGGGTATGTACAACCAGACCACATACTTATGGCCAACGCAGCATCTCCACAGTCACATGATCAAAATTTGCAACCTTTCCCACAGGCAAAATCAATGGGGAAACCAACAGGAAGCTGGAAGTCATGGTCACAAGGACGCCCTTGCTTAACAACTCATATGATCCTGGTTTAACAATGACAACAGGACCATTGGAACTGTCACCGCTAAGTTACATCTGTGTGACTTAACATTCCGGTCCTAAAAAACTATCTGTGTTATAAGCTGGTGGTGTCGCCTATATTCTTTGGTTGAAATGGCATTGGGGAGGGGGGTTGTCTGGTGGCAGGGAGGGTTTATTTGGATCTGGCAAGGAGATGAGCTTGGTCTGACCCAGATCATATTTATTTTATTTATTTATTTCATTTATACCCCGCCCTTCTCCCGGAGGACTCAGGGCGGCTTACAGCCAGTTTAAAACAATCCCACATAATACCAAATACAAATCTAAAATAATTAAAAATAAATATTTGAATTGGCCGCTCTATTAAAATTTTGTTAAAACCAATTAAAATACCCCCTAGGCCAGTCCTGCCTGCTGAAACAG
>NW_015388138.1:98174-111383 GCF_001527695.2 Protobothrops mucrosquamatus
GAGAGCATTACAGTAGTCCAGGCGGGAGGTGACAAGAGCATGGGTGACTGTGCGCAAGGCATCCCGGTCCAGAAAAGGCCGCAACTGGTGCACCAGGCGTACCCAGTAAAACGCCCCCCTGGCCACAGCCGTCAACTGGTCGTCCAGTGTCAGCCGTGGATCCAGGAGGACCCCCAAATTGCGCACCCTCTCCGAGGGGACCAAAGTTTCGCCCCCTATAGTCAGCGATGGAGTCAGCTGACCATACCTGGGAGCCGGCAACCACAGCCACTCCGTCTTGGAAGGGTTGAGCCTGAGTCTGTTTCTCCCCATCCAGACCCGTACGGCCTCCAGACACCGGGCCATCACGTCATATCTAAAAGTCAAAGTGGAAAAAGGAGGCAACCTCCATTTTATTTGCTACATATTTATTTTCTCCACACTGCTTGATAAGGAGGCCTCTCAGCATAGACCGGTTGGTTCAACAACATGATCTAGACCAGGGGTCTCCAAACTTGGCAACCTTAAGACTTGTGGACTTCAACTCCCAGAATTCCTCAGCCAGACATGCTGAAGTCCACAAATCTTAAAAGTTGCCAAGTTTGGAGACCCCTGATCTAGAAAAAGGAAAGTTCCTTACATGGCTTTGAGACAGATCCAATTGCTGACAACCTTGTCACTCTGTCCCCGTCTTTCCCAGATTCCCGCTCCAACACGCTGCACTATTTCTACACCACAGTTTGGGAACCCAAGCAGGACACCCCCTGGTTCACTGCCGTGGCCTCCCTGAATGGCCACCTCGGTGGTCACTATGACAGCAAGACAAGGCGGGCTGTACCTCGACTGTCCTGGATGAAGAAAGTGGAGGAAGAGGACCCCCAGTTCTGGGCATGGAACACGGAGAAGGCCCGCAGCGATGAGCTGAGGCTTTGGAGAGATATGGAGAACCTCAAGAAACAATATAACCAAAGTGGGGGTGAGTGGATAATCAGAGGCAACTCCAGTTTACCTACCTGTTGGTTGTAGATCAGTGGTCCCCCAACCTTTCTGATTTGGCAGACTGGCGGGGTGAGTGAGAGGGGATGGTTCTATGTCAGCAGCAGGCACGTGTGTGTGCGCACAACTCCATTTGAGCAACTGGTGGGTGCATGCACACTGCTTCATGTAAATGGAGCTTTGTGCATGAGTGCCTACCGCTCATGTAAATAGAGCTTCATGCGCAAGTGGCTAACGCTTGCGTAAATGGAGTTTTGCATGTGAGTGCCTGCCGCTCGCGTGAATGGAGCTTTGTGAACGAGTGCTTACCACTTGCGTGAATGGAGCTTCGCGCGCGAGTGCCTGCCACTCTCATAAATGGAGCTTCACACACAACTGCCTACCACTCACGTAAATGGAGCTTCGCACGCAAGTGCCTGCCACTCGTGTAAATGGAGCTTCATGAGCGAGTGCCTGCCGCTCATGTAAATGGAGCTTCGTGTGCGAGTGGCTACCCCTCATGTAAATGGAGTTTTGCGTGTGAGTGCCTGCCGCTCATGAGAATGGAGCTTTGTGAACAAGTGCCTACCACTTGCGTAAATGGAGCTTCGCACACAAGTGCCTGCCACTCGTGTAAATGGAGCTTCATGAGCGAGTGCCTGCCGCTCCCATAAATGGAGCTTTGCACATGAGTGCCTACCGGTGGCATAAATGGAGCTTTGTGCACGAGTGCCTATCACTCACATAAATGGAGCTTCATGCGTGAATGCCTGCCACTCGTGTAAATGGAGCTTCATGCCATTTTGCAAATTCTGCTTATGTGTTTGCAATTGATTTATTTTTCCTCATTATCTGGACTGTCTTCAAAGAGAAAGATAAATAATGATACCATGTGAGATGGCAATAATCAATAGGAGGCATTTGTTGGAGGTGCTCGGTGGGAGAGAAAGGTGAATCAATTTTTCAGAAAGATCTAAGTGGCTTAACAGTTTGCATGTGAAAATGAGGAAAGGAATACACTGAATGTATTTATAATTTTTATTGTATTTGATCCATTTGAGACAGTCTTGATTCCAGCAAGTCCATTCAGTTCTCTTGGCAACATTTTTTGGAAATAGTTTTCTGTTGCCTTTTCTTTCCTCAGATTGAGAGAAACAGACTGGCCCAAAGTCACCCAGCTAGACTAGAACTCACAGTCTCCCAGTTTTTCACCCAGCGTCTTTAGCATGGACACCAAAGTGGAGTACAATAATGACCAAATCAGCTAGTTCTACTTTGGGAATAATTCTGGAAGAAAGAAGTGTTGCTGTACTTACCTTTATCAATCCCATCACCTGTTAATTCTAGAAGCTTCCTCTTCCCAAACCTTTGTCCCTGTTGGGAGGGGCATCCCAGAATGGAGGCTGCTCCCCATTCCTGCCCCTCATTGTTGGAATGTATTTCTATGCAACAACTACAGTAGTATTCAGCCACTAGATGGCAGTGTTTACAAGTTTGGATGTCACGCCTCCCTGAAAATGAGCTGGAACAGGACCCTATGGAGGTTGAGGGAGAGGTGTCTGTGGTTTCAGAGGAATGTGGGGAAGAGTAGGCTGGGGCAGGCCAGGGCCCTTCAGGATTGGGACACGATGAGGAGAGACAGAATTCAGGCAATGAGCAAGGGCAACCCCCACCTGATCCTAGAGCACGGAGAGAAGGAGGGAACCACGCAGGCAGGCTCAACTACTCAGGAGGAGAGCATCCCCGCCCATTTCCACAAGGCACACCTGGAGAATAAAATTTAAGGAGACGCTGTGGGGAGAGGCATTTGTCGGGAACAAATGCTGATTCTTTGGAGTTTTGTGTGTGTTGTTGTTGATCTCTTGTTCTATGACTTCTGCTTGGAAACCCAGAAACTCTGACCATTGGACTGACTGACAATGTTGCTTGGATGTTCAAAGATCTCAGACTGTATTTTGGCTTCCCTTTTGAAACTGCTCAGGCAAGTGTGTATTCACACAGACATGTTAGGTTTATGATGTATGTGTAATTCCTTGTTATCTCCATGGCCTTGAGTAAATTCCTCTCCTAATCAGACTGTATGTGAAACTACTTGCAGCCAGAGGTGGCTGTAGGTGTTTGTGTCTTCCTTTGTTTGGAGGCTTGCCAGAAACGTGGGAGCATTTGGGGAAAATTTGGAGCAATTAAAAGGTGGTTTGAATTGCTAGCTGACTGCATTGCCTCTGTGCTGTGCCCTGGGTCATCACATTGGATCTATGGTATGTACTCTATGCTCTTTTGTTCCAAGTAGAGTTTCCTGTTTCTTGTTAGGTTAAAACAGTTGAGCAATAAAGCACATGGTGACTATATGTTTGCACTGTGGTGCTATATATAAACAGAATTTCCCTGTTGTTGTTTCCAGGGCTTCACACCTGGCAGAAAATGTATGGCTGTGAGCTCAGGGAAGATGGGAGCAAAGGAGGGTATGCTCAATACAGCTATGATGGAAGGGACTTCCTCAGCTTTGACAAGGAGACCCTCACTTGGACGGCAACCGATCATGAGGCACAGCTGATCAAGAGGGCCTGGGAGGCCGACCTGGACAGACTCCAGCGAAACAAGCTTTTCCTGGAGGAGATCTGCATTGGACTGCTGCGGAAGTTCCTGGAATATGGGAAAGAAGCATTTGCAAGAAAAGGTGAGGCTGAAAACAAGCAGAAGGGAAATTTGATGGGTTCCCTTTTGCCAGAGAAAAACAGACATTTGAAAATTATATAATCAAGGACTACCTGTCTATAAAAGGAACAATTAAAAATATTAAAAAGTCAACATTTACTGTGACAGGTTATTAAAATTAAAAATATACAAACCTCAGGCAGAGAGAGAGTGAGTATATACTGCATCCGGTTTTGGTCACCACAATGTAAAAAAGATGTTGAGACTCTAGAAAGAGTGCAGAGAAGAGCAACAAAGATGATTAGGGGACTGAAGGCCAAAGCATATAAGGAACGGTTGCTGGAATTGGGTACATCTAGTTTAATGAAGAGAAGGACGAGGGGGGGACATGATAGCAGTGTTCCAATATCTCAGGGGCTGCCACAAAGAAGAGGGAGTCAAGCTATTTTCCAAAGCACCTGAAGGCAGGACAAGGAGCAACGGGTGGAAACTAAGCAAGGAGAGAAGCAACCTAGAACTAAGGAGAAACTTCCTGACAGTTAGAACAATTAACCAGTGGAACAACCTGCCTCCAGAAGCGGTGAATGCTCCAACACTGGAAGTTTTTAAGAAGAAACTGGACAGCCATTTGTCCGAAATGGTATAGAGTTACCTGCCTGAGCAGGGGGTTGGACTAGATGACCTCCAAGGTCCCTTCCAACTTTTTATTATTATTATTATTATTATTATTATTATTATTATTATTATTATTATTATTATTATTATTATTATTATTATTATTATTATATTCATCTCAATAGTAAAGAAACTAAACAAGTCTTCAGTTCCTTGGAATTCCCAGGCCTGATGACATAACCAGGTTTTGAGGGATTTCTGAAACCTCAGAAGGGACATAGTTAACCTGTTATTTGGGGGGGGGGGAGAAAATGTTTGATAGGTGGGCACCATGGCAGAAAAGGGCTGTTGCCTGGGACCTGAATAACAGAACAACAGAGTTGGAAGGGACCTTGGAGGTCATCTAGTCCAACCCCCTGCTCAGGCAAGAAACCCTATATACCAGTGATGGCGAACCTTTTAGAGACCAAGTGCCCAAACTGCAACCCAAAACCCACTTATGTATCATCGGGTGCTGGGTGGGCGTGGCCCATTGGGTGGATGTGGCTGCGGTGTTAACGGCAGACTGGGTGGGACTAAAAAGTTCAATCAATCAATTCCAACTTTGTGAGATCTTTTTTCTCCCGCGAGAAGTTGAAATTGATTGATTGAACTTTTTTTTTTGCACACGGTGGGGGAGGCCTAAAGCGAAAAGATTTTATAAAACCCAGCTGAAGGCCTAGGACTGGGGCAACGGTGCAGGTGCCCACAGAGAGGGCTCTGTGTACCACCTGTGGCACACGTGCCATAGGTTCATCACCACAGCTATATGCCATTTCAGCCAAGTGATTGTCCAATCTCTTCCTAAAAACCTCCAGTGTTGGAGCACCCACAACGTCTGAAGGCAAGCAGTTCCACTGACCCATCAATTGTAGGTCCCTGACAGATAGCAATAGTACTTAAGACATATATATTTCTTCATAGTGCTTCATAGTCCTCTCTAAGCAGTTTACAGAGTCAGTATATTGAGCCCAACAATCTGGGTCCCTCATTTTACTGACCTCGGAAGGATGGAAGGCTGAGTCGACCTTGAGCCAGTCAGGATCGAACTCCTGGAAGTTGGCAGAACTAGCCTGCAATACTGCATTCTAACCACCGCGTCACCCCACCATGGTATCGGCAGCATCCCTTCTCTTCTGGATCTAATGGGACAGGCTAACATAAATGGGGAGAGCCAGTTCCTCAAACAATTGCCCAGCTTCCCACTTGTGTGTTGCCACAGAGGGACTGCTAAGCAGAACTTCTCTTCATTTTATCCCTTTGCAGAGCAGCCAACAGTGAAAGTCACCCACTCGATGGATCCCTCTGGGTTGCTGGAGACACTGGTCTGCCAAGCCTTTGGCTTTTACCCCAAGGAGATCAACGCCACGTGGAGAAGGGATGGGGTCATCTGGGAGGAGGAAACCTTTCGGAAGAGCATTGCTCCCAATTCCGATGGGACTTATCATGCCTGGCTCAGCATCCGGATCAATCCCAAGGAGAGGGACCGCTATCGGTGCCACGTGGAGCACGGCAGCCTTGCAGAGCCCCTGGTTGTGGGCTGGGAGGAGAAGACAGGTGAGAGGCAGAAGTAGAGAGGAGCTACTGGCCTTAGAGAAAAGGTGGCCAGGTCTGGATAGTGACTCTTGTCCCAGGGAATAAACAGTGGCAAACTCGAGGGACGACTCAACAATCTGGATTAGAAGATCCTAGTGCAGTGGTTCTCAACCTGTGGGTCGGGACCCCATTTGGGGTCGATCGACCATTTCACGGGGGTCGCCAAGCAAGGCTGTCCGCCATTTTTTTGTCCGCCATTTTTTTGTTTGCCATTTTTTTCCCCTTTTCCGGTGGGTGCCTTACCTCCCTTGGGCTGGGCCAGCTGGTGGTCGGCCTGCTCGGCCGGCGCAGGGGGCAGAACCACGCATGCGTGGCGCTCCCGGGCAGGGAAAGTCCTCGACTTACGACCGGTTGGGTAGTCCTCGACTTACGACCGGTTTAGTCCTCGACTTACGACCGGTTTAGTCCTCGACTTACGACCGGTTGGGATCGCGGCATTAAAAAGGTTGAGAACCACTGTCCTAGTGGAAGTTTTTGTGTGTTTGCTGCTGCAATGCAGGAAATACACCTGCATGGGGAGGGGGCAGAGTTTAGTTAACTCCTAACTACATTAATTGGTAAACCCTACATCAAGTCAAACTTGACTTGACTCTTGTTGATTTCCTGGACTCCTCCAGGTAAATGTGGAAGGGAAGGAGAAATTTCCCATTGCTTTACAGGGTTTTTGTTTAACCTCCCTGTGAAATATACAGCCCTGGGATTTCCTAGTGGCCTCCCCTCCAAGTAATAAGCAAACCCAAGCTTGGGCAAGTACTTGTTACTTTCAGGACAGATGTAGTTTGAGGTTTTTTCTCATCTCTGGCCTTAAGAACTCTTAGAATTCTCCAGCTCCAATCTTGATCAGGTTTCTGGAGATTAATCCAGATTATTTGGGGAATGTGAGCTACATTCCAGGGAGCAAAGGATAGGAAGGCTTTGTCAAGGCTGCTAACATTGGATGTTCTTCCTTTGACAATATATGAAGATGCAGCCATTTTCCCTTTAACCTGTGTATTACTTTTAGAGTTAGAATTAGATGGTGCTGGGGGGGAAGAATGTGTATGGGGATTAGTTAGACATAACAATATCGCAGTAGAGTATTCTTCAAGTTGTTTGAAATAAGAGAAGATAAGAAATGGCAGGTTATGAAACTGGAGGGAAGGTTTGCACTTCAAACTAATTGGAGAATGTGATTTATGACTGTTAATTGGAGGAGGGAATTGTGCTTCGATACTATGTGTTTAGGGGAGGAGAATTCAGATTTTGGCTTCGACCATGTACGTACCGATGCCATGTTATTTTGAATAAAGATTCTTTAAGGTAAACAATGCCTCAAAGTTCTTTGAAGTGTAACATGTCAGAACCATGACAGGCTTTATTTAACAGGAAGCTCTGAGCCTGCTACTCTCTTTTCCCCTTGCAGTCCCTTTCGCTGTGGGTGCCATCCTGGGAGGAGTTCTGGCTGCTTTCCTGCTGGCATTGGTTGGACTCATCGTGTGCATCAGTAAGTCTGATTTGCTTCGGGAAGAGAGGACAAGTAGTCCTCAGCTTACAACCATTCGTTTAGTGACCATTCAGAGTTAACAACAGCACTGAAAAAAGTGACCTATGGCCATTTTTCACACTAATGACTATTGCAGCATCCCCATGGTCGTGTGATCAAAATTCAGACACTTGGCAACTGGCATGTATTGATGACGGTTGCAATTTCCTGGAATCATATGGTCACCTTTTACGACCTTCTGACAAGCAAAGTCAATGGGGAAGCCAGATTCACTTAACTACGGTGTTACAACTGCAGTGTTTCACTTAATAGCCGTGGCAAGAAAAGTTGTAAAATGGGACAAAAATCACTGAACAGCTGAACAAATTCTCACTGATTTGATTAAGCAATGAGTCAGGTCAGTGACTGTTTTCAGATAACACAAACAAAATCAAATCAATCCATAAATTTCTTTGTCCCAATCTCAGGAGTGCAGAAGAAGAAAAGGAAAACTTCTCAAACATCGGAAGATAAATCCTTGGAACAGGAGTCAGACAAATTGATGACCCTCACTCCTAGCCACAATACAGTCACAATACAGAAGTTTACAGCATGACTTGTTCAACTACCCTCCAAGCCCTCCTCCAGACTTGGGGAATTTGGGGAGCTGCTCTTCCAATGCAGGATCCCATTTGTTTCTCTTTCAATGATGTAGGACAGGTAAAAGAATCTGTTTCTTATGAAGCTACAAAGGAATGGTTTGCTTTTGTGGGAAATAATCCTATTTACCTGCTGTGGAAATATCTGGAAATTATTTTTAGACAAGACAACAATGAAGCAAAAATAATGATAATGTAGAGGGTCTGGAGGGGTATAAAAGCCCCATTTAAGCAATGCCACTCTAAAGATGTTCTAGGAAATAGCAAGTGTTCAGTGTTCACTGGTTCCCTTTAGAAACACCAATGTCTATTCTTCTGGCTTCCTTCTCACCCATAGCAGGAAGCCAAGAAACAGCTTGTCCAAATAATTAAGTTTTTACCATTTAAAATTGGCTGACGGACCTTTAAGGAAAGTCTCCTTTGAGTTGAGCTCAACTCCTAGAGTGACACTTACTGGCTGAGGAATTCTGGGAGTTGAAGTCCACACTTCTGGGATGTGGCCAAAGGCTATCTTATAGTGCTAATGTACATTTTTGGCAGCAAAAATGACGTATTGTGCCTTGGTCATCTTCTGGGTGTCTTTTTCCAGCAGCCTGAGATTTCCTAGTGGCCTCCTATCCAGTACTGGTTCGCCTTTCAAATCAGTGAAAAACAGCTGGGAAATCCTGGCTGTTACTCAGGTTCTTTCAAGGATTCCTTTATTTACAGTTCTGGTTAATATTTATTCTACAAGGAGTGGAAAATTGTCCATGTATCCTGGACATCTACGGAAAACAATCTGAAAGCATGAAGAAGTACAGAATGTAATAAATTATAGGGAGGGACGGGAGAGAGAGAAAGAGAGAGACTTCTGAAAATGAAGGACTCTTCAAGGTAAAACTACCAAGTTATAAAATAGGACAGAATTAATTAGGGTAAAATGTCTTTAAGTCAAATCAAATTTCTCTGTGCAATTTCCTGATTTTATTTATATCTTTAGGGTTCTTTACTAAAAAGTTATGTTACATTTGAAATTTGGGCATATTCATTAGGAAACCAATCGGGTTGATCTTTAGGTCATTTTTACTCTGATGATATTTTTAAGTTTGATTTTTGCCCGGTTGGTTGGTTCTAGCTTGCAAGAAGCAGCTAGAAAAACATTTAGACAAAAGATCAGGCAAAGGTCATATGAATATTTGCTCTGAAATTAGGTGTGAGTTTAATGAGATGGTTGGTATTTCTGAATTTGTATTTATAGCTTCCTGAAGGTTTGTAATGTGTAATGAATATGTGTATTTTATTTAAATTGTTATATTTTTGTAAAAGGTGGTGTTCTTGGAAATGATCATTAGTAGAAAATACAACAGCATCCTTAAAGTAAGGTTTCAGATCTTATTATGGTGACTTGTGCCGTGATTTTGATTAAAAATTCACAGATGGAGCCTTATTTTTATTGATTCGTAATTAAGTAATAATTAATGCACTCTCTTGAGTTGTACAAATAAAGGTGAGTTATAAATCAAGCAGACAAATAAATAAGGTGTACTAGCAGTATTTCTGACTGAAATGGAGAGGGAAATATTTTATATGATAATTCAAAACTTGTTATATTTCCAATGTTGCCATGTATGGGCTTATGAGCCGTTTGTGTGCAAATTATTACTGCCTCTTGACTCTAGTAGTTCTTCTACACCCCTGGGGATTGAGTCATGAAAACTTGTCCCATTACTTTTCTTTTTAAGCACCTTTGTGTCAGTATCGGCTTCTTGTGACTGCCTGAACTAGTTTGTACGATTGATATTGTCAACTGTCCAGTTGGTATTTCCAGAAAAAGAAATTCCTGGGACATGATTTTACCAAGAGTATACTACTTTACTGAAAATTTACATTGGCACAGAAGAAGCGAAACCAGCTTCTTCTCCAATTAACCAGTGGAACAACCTGCCTCCAGAAGCGGTGAATGCTCCAAAGCTGGACGTTTTTAAGAAGAGACTGGACAACCATTTGTCTGAACAAGGGGTTGGACTAGATGACATCCAAGGTCCCTTCCAACTTTATTATTATTTATTATTATTTAAGAGTTAATGCTTTGTATTAAAAAAAAATTCAAAATTGAATGAAACAATAGTTATAAGCAATTTACAATTCACAGACATATCAGATTTCAAAAATTTAACCTGTAGTATTAAATAGAATACAGGCAATATTCACGAACGTGTTTGCTATGAGCGAGTCCGGACTCGATGGCATCTGAGCAAATGCAAAGCAAGGATTTAACCGTATAAACATCACAGTCACAAATTAAATAGCTGCTACAATAAAAATGCCCTTGCCAGGAAACTCAAAAATTGTGAGACATAACGCGTAAGACATAATGCTGAGGTAAGTCACATGGTGCAGAACACCAGCCCTTGAAAAGCTGCAAGTGAAATGTTATTTATTCATTGTATATAAATATAGCTGCCCATCTCATAGGCAAAGTGGCTCTGGGCGGTGTACAAAAAAGCTAAAATCAATATATACAAATAATAGTAGTAGTAGTAGTTTTAAATCATAAAAGACACGTCGTCAGGGCCCACTTCAAGACTTCATCCTAAGAAAGCAGAACTTGTGGAAGCAGTTTCTTCCAAAAGGAACTTTTATTAGGAGAAGCTGACAGCAAGCATAATAGACAGGATCTGAAGGTTTCCTGTTCAGATCAATAGGTTAAAAGTGTCCCAAGCAAAACCCCACCCAAAAGTTCATCCGGTCTGTTCAAATGAGCCAATCCCCAGGTGTTAAGTCCATTGTGGGAAAGAGTAGGTAACTCCGGGCTGCCTCAGGGTTGCAGCGATGTTTTGTCGACTCTTCACACCTTCCCTTCCAAACGCGGAGATAAACCAGTTGCTGGAGGCGCATTCCTTTCTCCTCCCCCCCTTACTAGCTGACATCAAGGGGAAAGATAGTTCATAGAGGAAGTATGCAGAAACAGAGAAGTGTTACAGTGTAGCGATAGAGGAAAACAGCAATAACCCAGTGTTTCCCCCACACACCCCTCCAGGAGCATGGCAGAACCCAGAAGTATAGAGAGAATAGAGTTTGAGTTAAAGATAGAAAAGAGTCTCCTTAGAATATGGGTTCTGACACACGTCATGATTTATTTGTCCTGTTTATATGGCTGCGCATCTGTTCATGGGCCACCTAAGTTACCGGACCGACTTTCCGAGATGCACTGCTTTAGAGGTAGTCCTCGTTTAACAACCCCAACTTGGACCAGAATTTCAGTTGCTGGGCGATGCCATCATGAAGCAAAAGATCATGTGACTGCACTGTTTAGCAACATCAGTTTCAAGTAAACCCAATTGTAATCATTAGGTCCTTGTTAGCCAAGGGCCTCATGTGTTTCTTGCTCTGCCCTGCTCGCCTTCAGTTCAATTCCCCTCCTACCCTATCTATCTCCTTCCCATCTCTACCCTTTGGGCTGCCTGCACTCCCATGGCCCTGTGCGCTGCTACCCGCTGCTGGCATTTGCTAACTTTTTCCTCCTGTTACCGAGGGGAGGCCTGGGGCCTAACCAGTGATGGGATTCAAATATGTGAACCACCAGTTCTCCGTGTGGATGCTGCTTCTGGAAGTCCATTCTGGGCCTGGGCAACAAAAAATTAGCTACTGGTTCTGCCGAACTGGTGCAAACTGGCTGAATCCCACCACTGGACCTAACCCTTCCTAAAATATCCCAAAGATGCTTTTTTCAAGAGGCAACTGGACTTTCTGGTTTTTCTTTGAAGATGTTTTACTTCTCGTCCAAGAAGCTTCTTCAGCCTCTTGAAGAAAAAAAAAGCACCTTTGGGGCAACCATGACCTGGATGGCTGAGAATCTCCATAAACCTTCCAAAAATAGGTCTGGCCTCCACACACACACACACACAGATACAAACACACACAGTGACGGGCATGTGTTTGTGTTGTCTCTGCAGGCTATCTGTCTCCCCATTGCAAAGAGCTGATCTTTTTTGTCTGAAATAAGGGAATGTCCGGGTCCCTCCGCATATTTTTTTTCCCTGCTACAATAGCAACCATTGGAGAAAATGCTAATGACGTTTCCTTTAATTAAATGGACTCAAAGTTCCATAATTTCGATCTTTCTCGTGGCTTAGTGGCCCAAATTCTGGTCCCAACTGTGATTGTAAGTCAAAGACTACCTGTAATTCATCACTGATTCAAGAACATCGTCAGAAGTGGTGGACTTTTCTTTTTCTTCTTCTTCTTCCTTTTTCTTTGTCCAATATCCTGAAAGTACAAAAGAAAAACACTCAAGATGTTCTTCCTCCCTTCCCCTCCAAGTTTGAGCTGTCGTCGAAAATCACAGGGTGCTTCCAAGAAAGGACTGCAAAATATTTCTTGAGCATCCCAGGAGATCCACGGTCACTGACCAAGAGACAGGCTACAGATCTAACCAGGAATGAAGGACATGACATTGTGCATTTGTCAACGCTGCTAACATTGGATGTTCTTACTTTGACTACGTATGGAGATGCAGCCATTTTCCTTCTTATGTTTTACTTTTAGAATTAGAGTTAGAATTAGATGATACTGGAGGGGAGGAGGAATGTGCATGGGAGTGAGTTAGACATAACAGTATTGTAACAGTGTGAGAACCAAGGTTTTTTGAAATAAGAGATGATAAGAAATGGTGGGTTGGAGAACTGGAGGGAAAGCCTGCATTTCAAACTAATTGGAGAATGTGATTTATGACTGTTAATTAGAGGAGGAAATTGTGTTTGAGACTATGTGCTCAGCAGAGGGCAATTCAGATTTTGGCTTTGCTTATGTATGTCCGGATGCTATGCTACTCAAAGATTCTTTAAAGTAAACAATGCCTCGAAGTTCTTTGAAGAGTTTCATCTGTCGGAACCATGACAGCATTAAGCAGAAAAGCCAACTTGGTGCATTGATTAAGGCGTTGGGACTAGAAAGTGAGAGATTGTGAGTTCAAGTCCTCCTGTAAGCCGGTTGGGGAATGTTAGGCCAGCGGTCCCCAACCTTTGCAGCTTTGTTGGGTTGCATGAGCGGTGCGGCCAGCGTGCATGCACATGAATATGCAGCTCAATTTGCATGAGCAGCAGGCTGATGCATGCACACACAGCTCAACTTGAGCAAATGGAGCTGTGTGTGCATGCGCCAGCCCACCACTCAGCTGCCCGGTTTCGAATAGGCCACAGCCCAGTAGTAGGCACTGGCCCAGGGGGTTGGGGACCCTTGCGTTAAGCC
>NW_015388139.1:0-14105 GCF_001527695.2 Protobothrops mucrosquamatus
TCCCTGCACTGTGAATGTTTACATGTTATGTTCAATTAAACCATGGCAACATGTAATGTTTGTGTATTATTATTTTCAGCAGACTGTGTTTTTCTATTGTTGTGACTTAGATGACGTTCAGAGCACATTTTATGACCAATTCATGCAAAACTCCGCGTTATCCCAAGGGGTTCACATACTTTTTCTTGCAACTGTATATACAGTGAGGGAAAACATGACTTAGTACTTGGTGGCAAAACCCTTGTTGGCAATCACAGAGGTCAGACGTTTCTTGTAGTTGGCCACCAGGTTTGCACACATCTCAGGAGGGATTTTGTCCCACTCCTCTTTGCAGATCCTCTCCAAGTCATTAAGGTTTCAAGGCTGACGTATGGCAGCTCGAACCTTCAGCTCCCTCCACAGATGTCCTATGGGATTAAGGTCTGGAGACTGGCTAGGCCACTCCAGGACCTTAATGTGCTTCTTCTTGAGCCACTCCTTTGTTGCCTTGACTGTGTGTTTTGGGTCATTGCCATGCTGGAATACCCATCCACGACCCATTTTCAATGCGCTGGCTGAGGGAAGGAGGTTCTCACCCAAGATTTGATGGTACATGGCCCCGTCCATCGTTCCTTTGATGTGGTGAAGTTGTCCTGTCCCCTTAGCAGAAAAACACCCCCAAAGCATAATATTTTCACCTCCATGTTTGACGGTGGTGATGGTGTTCTTGGGGTCATAGGCAACATTCCTCCTCCTCCAAACACGGCGAGTTGAGTTGATGCCAAAGAGCTCAATTTTGGTCTTGTCTGACCACAACTCTTTCACCCAGTTCTCTTCTGAATCATTCAGATGTTCATTGGCAAACTTCAGACAGGCCTTCTTGAGCAGGGGGACCTTGCGGGTGTTGCAGGATTTCAGTCCTTCACAGTGTAGTGTGTTACCAATTGTTTTCTTGGTGACTATGGTCCCAGCTGCCTTGAAATCATTGACAAGATCCTCCCATGTAGTGCTGGGCTGATTGCTCACCATTCTCATGATCATCGAAACTCCACGAGGTGAGATCTTGCATGGAGCCCCAGACCAAGGGAGATTGACAGTTATTTTGTGTTTCTTCCATTTGCGAATAATTGCACCAACTGTTGTCACCCTCTCACCAAGCTGCTTGGCGATGGTCTTGTAGCCCATTCCAGCCTTGTGTAGGTCTACAATCCTGTCCCTGACATCCTTGGACAACTCTTTGGTCTTGGCCATGGTGGAGAGTTTGTAATCTGATTGATTGATTGCTTCTGTGGACAGGTGTCTTTTACACAGGTAAGAAGCTGAGATTAGGAGCACTCCCTTTAAGAGAGTGCTCCTAATCTCAGCTCAGTACCTGTATAAAAGACACCTGGGAGCCAGAAATCTTGCTGATTGATAGGGGATCAAATACTTATTTCACTCATTAAAATGTAAATCTATTTATTAATTTTTTTGAAATGCATTTTTCTGGATTTTTTTGTTGTTATTCTGTCTCTCACTGTTCAAATAAACCTACCATTAAAATTATAGACTGATCATTTCTTTGTCAGTGGGCAAACATAGAAAATCAGCAGGGGATCAAATATTTTTTTCCCTCACTGTATATAGCAGTTCTGAAAAAGTAGGCTTAACGAGTATTATGGAGATGAATGTAATGTCTCAGCCTCTTATAGATGTTTTCTGAAGTTACTGTATATTTCCAAATAAATTTTATTCTTTATACTGTTTCCATCTTCCCTTAAAATATTAACAGAATCCACAATGGTCTGAGAATCAGTGTCTCAAAGTTAATCAAATTAGCAAACTTCCTCAAACCCCGAAATAAGTTACCCAGACCTAATCCACATATTAAAGGATAAGGTCTGGAAACACAAACACAGTTAATTAAGTTACATCTCCCAGCGGAACAGCATGTTCACAAGAATACATGTTTACACACACCTTAAGTATCACCCTCTAATCGGCACGTAGACACTTCCCACACCCCGGACAAGCTCCCCCTATAAGAATCTGCTGCTGTACCCCATTTCTCTGCAGCCTGCCCCTAAAGGCAAACTGTTTTGCTTTTCTTCTTTCCTCACAGCTATCTGGATCTCATTCTTATTTATTCTTGCACATCCCTGGCTTGAGTTGGAACCCCAAATTAGTCTTCTGACAATATATGAACTATAATAGAAGAACTGAGGAAACACAGTATGCATCCTACATACAACACTAAATGTAGTGCTTTTTGTACATACAGTCTTGTCTTCTTAAACGTCAGGAGTGGGGATTTCCAGAACAGATGACACAAGTTCCAGGCAGCTGCATTTAAATATTCACACAACATAGCCATTGTATTTTACGCATTCCTCATCTGAGATTTTGTTGAAGGTTGGTCTTCTTGGAATTCAGCCCCAGACCTATTTTGAATAGTCATGGTAAGCTTGCAACTTTTCCTATGAAGTCCAGTTAGCTCAGCAACTTAGCAAGCCTAATTACAAGCATGAAGATCCCAAGAAAGGATATGCTACTATTCCACATGGCACCAGTGAAAGGAATGCAGGGCAACCATTAACACATAAGGCTCAAACCCAAAGATACCATATTACATGTTGTACTTTACATCTTAGGCAAACACACACACACACAGCACACATGCCTCTACTCTGACGAATGAACACCATGATCTGGAAAACAGAGAATAATCTAAACATGGCATATTTGCTATTTGGACTTGATAAGCTGCCTGCATGCAATTTTTTTAAAAAAGTTAATCATTCTTCATTCTTAGTATGTCACTTGCTTTAGCACATACTTTCAAACTGATAAAGGTAGCCCTCAACTTACGACTGGTCGTTTAACAAACAGTTGAAGTTATGACAGCATCGGAAAGGGTGCTTTACAACCTGTAAAGCACTACGGGCAATTGTAAAATGTTGCACGTGCCTCCAGTCATATAACTGCAACCTGGGTGCTTGGTAACCTATTCACACTTTCAACAGGTTGCCAAGTGCCTCACAATCATGTGATCCCAATTTGCAATCTTCTCTGCCAGCTTCCCCGAAAAGTCAATGGGCAAGGCAGCAGGGAAGGTTACAGGCTGCTGCCACCTGTCAAGAGGACTCCTCTCATCTCAGGGGGTGGCTGAAAGATCTGCCTGGTGAGGGGAGCTGAAGTCTGTTGGTGGGGTGGAGAAAAGGAGCTCAGATTATGAAGATCTGAGCTCTGTTCCAGCACCCCGCCAAAAGTGTTCCCTTCTGCACACGGAGTAGAGTGGAACTCTTTCAGGCAGACCCTAAGGACAAACGGGAGCTTAAATGCAAGCAGAGAGTAGAGAGGCATTGTGGTAAGGAGTGCAAGGTGCCTCAGGTAAGGTGGGAGAGGCCCTGGGAGACCTGGCACAGGCCTGTTCTGTCCCCGTCGGACACACACACCCAAACAGCCAGCCGAGGGTTAAAGAACTTCTCCACACTTCAATTCACAGATAAGAAAACTTGGCAGCAGCTCCGTAGCTGCCTGCCAAGTCTTTTACTCAAAGAACAAAAACAATACACACAGTTAGAAGAGTAAGTCCACAGCAAACTACTTCACCAGAGATTCAGCTTTTGTCCGTCACAGAGTCCAAATGGCCACCACCTCCCTTTTATAGCCTGTGGGGTGTGGTCCAGTGACTCAGCTTAATCTCTGGCACGTCTCCTTTTCTGCTGCGCACACTTGTCGCTCCTACGCTGGCGTGGATCCAGCCACAACTTCTCTTCCTCACTATCCGAAACACCTGGCTCCTGCGGTTAGACTCTTTGTGGACCGAGGACCGGTTAGAGTCTTGGTGGACCGAGGACCAGTTAGAGAAGAGGCAGCCTTCTGTGGACTCCGTAACGGTTTCTCCTCCCAGGACCTCTCCCTCCGGACCGGATCTCCTCTCCTTCATGTTCGGAGCCTTCTTCCTCCGATAAGAGGGGCTCACAAGACGGAGCCACAACAAGGCCCTGGCACGAGTGTCTCTCCCTCAAGGGCTGAAAATCCTGCTTGGAATTTGGCAGGGAGGATTTTCAGCTTCTGAACGGAGCCTCCCAGGGAACTCCCCCCTCCAGGCACCCCATGCTCTTTACCTGGGACTCTGTTTAACAACGCATGCAATTTCTTAACAGCCGCAACCAGGACTGCTGGGATTGTGGTTGTTGAGCAAAGCAGTCACTTGATATCTTGCTTAACAAAAGTTTCACTCACCAACCAAGATTCCGGTCTCAATTGTGGTCATTAAGCAAGGACTACCTGTATAGGTCAGTCTTCCCCAACCTGGTACTTTACAATAAGCTGGATTTCAACTTCGTGATTCCTGAATACAGGAATTTCAGAGGGCTCCTGGTTTGGCAAAGCTGATAAAAATGCTAATCTCCATTTTTCTCTTAATGTCAGAAATTAATGTAATGACTATTCCTATTTATGTTTATCTGTGTCAATGCTTGCACATATTTTACATTGTAATTTAAAAGACTATATCCTAATATATTAATAGTAATGCTTTTCCTTCAGCCTCAATGCCTAATTGAAGGCAGACAGAAGCTTTACCTGAGATCTTACTCGATCCACTAAGTCAAATGCAGAATGTATGCTCCTGAGTGGGACACATGGGCTCCTGAGTGGGGTACATGACACCCAGGCACCCTGACTTCCTCTGTCCTAATCACTCTTTGTAACCTTGCAATATCCAATATCTAAGAGTTCCAATATCTAAGGGGCAGCTATAAAGAAGAGGGGGTCAACCTATTCTCTAAAGCAGGGCTTTTCAACTGGTGGTACTTGTACCACCAGTGGTACTTTAGCACCTGGCAGGTGGTACGCGACCCCTAGCCAAGTGTAGCGGGGAGGGAACCAGCTAAAGCGGCGCTGCACAGACCTGGAGGAGATCAGCTGGAGCTGCAGAGCTTGGCAGAAGCCCCAGGATTGGCGCACATGGCGACATGGTAATTGGAGCTTCTGGCACACCAGGAAGAGAAAAGGAGGAGGAGGGTGGAGAGAAGAGAAGTATAAAAGGAACAGGTTTTGGCGGGAGAGGGAGAGATAGAGCCACAAGAGAAGAGGCGTTTCTTACCAAAGCAGTGAGGAGAGACAGAGCAAGCGGCCTGTTTTCGGAGGAAGGGTGAGCGAGCGGCCTGTTTAGCGAGCGGCCTGTTTTGGGGGGAAGGGCGTGTGAGCAAACGGACTGTTTAGCGAGCAGCGTGTTTTCGGGCAAAGGGTGAGTGAGCGAGCAGTGTGTTTAGCGAGCGGCGTGTTTTTGAGCGGCCTGTTTAGCGAGCAGCGTGTTTTCGGGTGAAGGATGAATGTGCGAGCGGCCTATTTAGCGAGTGGCATGTTTTCAAGCAAAGGGTGAGTGAGTAAGTGGCGTGTTTAGTGAGCGGCGTGTTTTCGGGTGAAGGCTGAATAAGAGAGCGGCCTGTTTAGTGAGCGGCATGTTTTTGGGCAAAGGGCGCGTGAGCAAGAGGCGTGTTTTGGGGTGAAGGGTGAGTGAGTGAGCGGCGTGTTTAGTGAGTGGCGTGTTTTTGAGGGAAGGGCGCATCAGCAAGCGGTGTGTTTAGCGAGCGGCATGTTTTTGGGGGAAGGGCGTGTGAGCGAGTGGCCTGTTTAGCGAGCGGCATGTTTTCGGGCAAAGGGTGAGCAAGCAAGCGGCGTGTTTAGCGAGCGGCGTGTTTTCAGGCGAAGGGCGTGTGAGCGAGTGGCCTGTTTAGCGAGCAGTGTGTTTTCGGGCGAAGGGTGAATGAGCAAGCTGTGTGTTTAGCAAGCAGCATGTTTTCAGGCAAAGGGTGAATGAGCGAGTGGCCTGTTTAGCGAGTGGCGTGTTTTCAGATGAAGGATGAGTGAGCAAGCAGCGTGTTTAGTGAGCGGCATGTTTTCGGGTGAAGGGTGAGTGAGCGAGCGGCCTGTTTAGCAAGCAGCGTGTTTTCAGGGGAAGGGCGCGTGAGCCAGCAGCCTGTTTAGTGAGCGGCGTGTTTTCGGGCAAAGGGCGCATGAGCCAGCGGCCTGTTTAGCGAGCGTGTTTTCGGGGGAAGGGCGCGTGAGCGAGCGGCCTGTTTTCGGGCGAAGGGAGAGTGAGCGAGCGGCGTGTTTAGCGAGCGACGTGTTTTCGGGGGAAGGGCAAGCGAGTGAGCTGGGCAGGAGCCCCAGGATCAGTGTGCGCTTCTGCAGGGCTATGGGAGCTCGGCAGGAGCCCAGGATCAGCACGTGCAGCTACAGCTGATCAGCGCTTCTGCTGAGCCACCCAGAAGCACCAATCAGCTGGACCCCGGCACTGATCCTGGCGCTTCTGCAGCTGTCAGGGCTCAGCAGAAGTGCAAGGATCAGTGAAGGAAATGGGAATGAGAAGGAGGGAAAGGAGCGAAGGAAGGAAGGGGGGCAGGAAGGAAATGGGAATGAGAAGGAGGGAAAGAAGGAGGGGAGGAAGGAAGGAAATGGGAATGAGGAGGGAGGCAGGGAGGCAGGGAAAAAGGAAGGAAGGAAACACCCACACACACAGTAACCACAATGCTAATGCAGCCCTCAATGAAATTGAATTTGACACCCCTGATATAAAAGGTTGTTAAGTGAATCTGGTTTCCCCATTGACTTTGCTTGTCAAAAGGTTGCAAAAGGGGATCACATGACCTTGAGACACTGTAACCATCATAAATATGAATCAGTTGCCAAGCATCCGAATATAAATCACATGACGCTGGGAATGCTGAAACGGTCATAAGTGTGAAAAATGGTCATAAGACACTTTTTTCAGTGCTGTTGTAACTTCGAACAGTCACTAAGCAAACTGTTGTAAGTCGAGGACTACCTGTACTTTATCACTTTTTTCCTTTTTTGGGGGGTCAATCAAGTTTTTGACACCTTGTTAGGCGACTAGTAGTACTCGGATATTGCCATATCCTAAAAGTGGTACAATCTGTGAAAAGGTTGAAAAGCCCTGCTCTAAAGCACCTGAAGGCAGGACAAGAAGACAATGGAGTTTCCGGTGACGTAGCTGAAGGATAGACCTGGGGAAAAGATTCTCCTCTCCCCGGGTCCGATTTTCAGCTGCCGGTGGGTCCATTTGGACTGAAAGTCGCCCCGGAGAGGTGACTACCAAGGGGTGAAGCTTTGGGGACCGCGGGTCGGCAGTAGCCAACTCACTAGAGCCAAAGGAGCCCTCGGAATCAGCAGAAGGCGGACCGCATTTATGCAGTCCGCCATTACCAGCTGATTGTTGGAGACGAGGAAGAAGCTTAAAGTGACAGCAAACAGCTGAGTTGGGTGAGAATACTTTTTCCTTTCTCACTAGAAGTGGATTCTTGTTTGGCAAATAGCTCTTTTACAGCTTGAGAGCAAAGCCTTTTACTTTTAGGGAGGGGGTGGAATTTTTTCATTCTTTCCCCCCCTCCTGAACTTAAGCAGTGGTTTAAGCTTTTTGGGAAATTAAAAACTTTCTATATTTTAAAGCTGTCTGAGGCTCAAGATAAATTTGGGAAGCTCCTGCTTTTATAGAGATTTTTTGTCTTTGTTCTTTGTTGAAAAGCCACTGTAATTTTTACTTTTTAAACCTTTTAAACTTTTACTTTTCCTTTGACCATTTTTTTTCTCTTTTCTTTTTTCCCATCTAAACATGCTGGGAATGGATACTTAGTGTCACCTTGTGGTTACATTGAGAACTATCCTCACTTTCCCTTGACTGGAGCTTATTCAGATTAGAATTTTGGCTGCATGTCCAGACATTGTTTGTCTGAAAGTCCTTGAAACTCTGCTGGAGAAAAGACTTTATTTTGGTTTACTTGGCTTTATAAGATAGACTATATCTACAAACAAATAGTATTTGGAGCCATCTGCTTCCCTGGATTATAAACACTGTGTGCTTTGGAATTATAACAAGCTGTCTTAGAAGAATTGTAAATTAAAAAATTTCTCAGAACAGAATTCGGTGGATTATAATTTTGACATTTTTTTCTTTTTTCTTTTTCTTTTCTTTTTTCCTGTTTATTTGGGGAGCTTTTTTCCCTCTCCTTTTTTTCTCTCCCTTCCTTTTGCCCTGTTGCTATTTTTACTTTTACTTTTTATTTTTAACTATTTTTATGGACTTCCCCTCCTAACTAATAGGAGCCTATTGGATTATAAAAACTGGACATTTGACTACCTGGTGGATTACAATATAAGAAGTAAAGACAAAGATGAGCGCTTCAAATCTATCTAAACTTGGGAAAAAAGGATCTTCTACCCCTGCCTCGACTTCTGCAAGTCCAGTATATCAGAAATCAATTACGACAATGCTGCAGCAAGAAAAGATGGATGTTCACCAAAAAGATACTCAAGCAATTTTGCAAGCAATTGCAGCTCAGATGGCAACTTCGACGAAAAATCATGAAGATTTGAAAAATGATCTTGACAAAATGAATCAAAAAATTACCAATATAGATTCCCAAATTGAAAATTTTAAGCAGATGATTAAAATCAGCAAAGAATTCAAAAAATGGAAGACAAATCAGTTGAAGTTGACTAGAAATTAGAAGCCTTAAAAGATGAAAATGAAAAATTGGCTCAAATAAATGGAGAATTGGAAGACTCGTTGGCGGTGATAGAAATGGAAAAAGCCTCATATTTCCTAAGATTCCAAAATATAATAGAAGACAAGGAAGAGGCTCTCTTAGATTTGATAACTGAGTTACTGGCAGATGCTCTAGGAATGGGGAAGATCCAAATGGAAGGAGAATTGGATCAGATCTATAGAGTCAATTCAAACTATGCTAGAAGAAATAAAGTGCCCAGGGAAGTCCATGTTAGATTTCTTAAAAGATCCATAAGAGATGAGATTCTGAGAAAAGTAAGAGATCAACCGTTAAAATATAAAGAAAAAGAAATAGTAGTTCTCAAACAAATTCCTAGAAGGATAAGAGAGGCCTGAAGAGACTATCAGTTCTTAACCAGGAAATTGGGTGAAAAAGGAGTGAATATTAGATGGTTGATTCCAGAAGGGATCCTAAATCTACTGGGACACAAAAAGATACAGACTGGACACACCGCTTAAGGCATTGGAGTTTTTTGACAACCACAGAGCATTTTTGGAAAAAGGTGATCCTGAACCTAAAAAACAAGAAGAAATGGTAGTTGAAGGAGCGGCCAAACAAACAGAGGAGGAAGAAGTCAAAAATACATACTCGGAAGAAGGAGCAAGACGGAGAGACCAGAGACAGATAAGATCGACTAGAAGATTGAGACCTAGATATAATTGAAAGAGATGGAGGAGACTGGGATTTTATCAATAAATATAAATGGACTAAATTCTCCTTTAAAAAGGAGAATTTTTTTTACAAGACTACAAAAACTAAAAATGGACATAATTTGCCTCCAAGAGACACACATTAAGAGACAACATTTCAAAATCCTAGAACAACCGAAAATGTATGGGACACGGACAAAGCATACTTTAGAGGGTTGGCTATAACTTATGCTTCTAAAAAGAATAAAGAAAAGAAACGACTACAGTTAAAGCTGAGAGAAGAACTTAAAAAATTGGAACTAGAGTTACAAACAGACCCACAAAAGAAAGTCCTCAAGAAACAAATGGAGATAATAAAGCATAAATTAAACCTGGCTGAGACGGAAATAATGGCTCAACAGATTAAACGGACTAAACAGATTTTTTTTTAAAACACTAATAAGCCGGGGAGATGGCTAGCATATAGATTGAAGAAAGAAAAATAAAAAAGAACGATAAATAAGCTACAAGATTCAAAAGGAGAATTACAGTTCCAAAATGATGCAATGAAAAAAATTATTAAAGACTACTATGAGACATTTTACAAGGCAGAGGAAGTTCCTAAAGAAAAAATACAGGTGTACTTAAAAAAAACAGACTTGCCAAAAATCCCAGAGAATATTCAAAATATATTAAATGGAAAAATATCAATGATGGAGATTATAGAAGCCATAAAAAGGCAAAAAAAAAGATAAGACTCCGGGCCCAGATGGACTTCCCGCATAATTTTATATAGCATTTACAAGATGTATTAAACCCGACTTTCAAAGAACTGTGCAATGAAATACTCTTGGAGACTAAAATACCAAAGTCGTGGACTGAAGCTAATATTACCTTAATACCTAAAAAAGATACTGATCTTACACAAATAAAAAACTATAGACCAATATCGCTATTAAATGTGGATTATAAAATCTTTGCTTTGATAATGACAGAAAGAATTAAGAAATTTCTGACTTAATTTATACACACAGATCAAAATGGTTTTCTACCTAAAAGACAGATAAAAAATAACTTAAGAATGATTTTGGATGTTTTAGAGTATTATGAAAACCACCCAGGGAAACAGATGGCATTAATATTTCTTGATGCCCAAAAAGCTTTTGACAATCTAAACTGGCAATTTATGTTCCAGCAGTTGGTGGAAATGGACTTTGGGAAAAATTTCATAAATGCAATTCAAACAATCTACCATAAACAAATGGCTAGAATAATTTTAAATGGAGATTATACAGAAGGGGTGTTGTCTTACCTGAACGCCTTTTCTCAGCATGATGATGGATAATCCATGGATTGGGTTTCCTGAAGTCCCTTCTACCCAATTAGACTAAGTCTGAGAGATAGCCACGCCTCTTGCTGGGTCACGTTTACCCAGTTCCGACGAAGGCGAAGCAACAGACAAAGCCAGATGCGTTGGTTTCCAGACTCCTGCCACAGTGCCCAGTAATCAGTAAAGGGCAGGAGTGGATTATCCATCATCATGCTGAGAAAAGGCGTTCAAGTAAGACAACACCCCTTCTCCAGCATGAGGATGGATAGTCCACGGATTGGGACATACCAAAGCTTGCCTGTCCCTAGGGGGGGGGTAACAGATGGGGCATGTGATGCAGGAGATGACACTACCCTCTGTAATACTCTACGGCCAAAGGCAGCGCCAGCAGAGGCAAAGCTATCTATTTTATAGTGACGGATAAATGGGGAAGGCGACGACCAGGTCACTGCCCTACAGATGTCGCCAATGGGCACCTGAGTGGCCCAGGCCACAGAGGTGGCAGCACTATGAGTAGAGTGAGCCATGATACGCGAAGGAATGGCTAAAGACTGTGATTGGTATGCCCTGGTAATACAAGCCTTAATCCACCTGGCAATAGTGGAAGAAGAAACCTTGAGCCCCATAGAGGCAGGATTGAAAGAGAGGAAAAGTGCCTCTGACCTACGGAAAGAAGCAGTTCTTTTAATGTAAATGCGTAGCGCCCTGCGAACATCCAAGGTGTGCCATCTGCATTCCAAGTCACAAGACGGACTAGGGCAGAAACTCGGCAACACCACCTCCTGTTACCGGTGAAACAAAGAGTTCACCTTAGGAATGAAGGTGGGATCTAATCGTAGGATCACGCAATCGGGGCGAAACAGGCAGAGATCCTCCCTGACCGAGAGGGCGGCCAATTCAGATATGTGCCTGGCCGAGGTCACTGCCACTAAAAAGGCCACCTCCATAGATAAGAGATTGAGATCACAGGAACGAAGTGGATCGAAAGGCGACCCGGTAAGGGCCTGCAAAACTCTCGAAAGATCCCAAGAGGGGTACCGATGAACCGTTGGAGGTCTAGTATTAATTGCTCCCTTTATGAAAGAACGGATCACCGGATGGTGCACAAGTGAGGAAGAGTCGTCACAAGAAAGAACCGTGGCCAAAGCCGCAACCTGTCTCCTGATAGTACTAGGAGACAGACCCTTATCCATCCCGTCCAGTAAAAACTGTAGCACCTGAGGCACCATGAGAGATGACAACTGGACATGATGCTTGGACATCCAAGATATAAAACTCTTCCAAGTAGAGTCATAAACTCTATTAGTTGATGGGCGTCTAGACGCTTGGATCATATCAATGACCCTCGGAGGATAAGCTTCCTCAATCAGACGTCTCCGCTCAAGCGCCATACGGTTAACTGTAGCCATTGAGGGTCGGGATGCCGGAGCGCCCCTTGACTGAGTGCTATTTGGTCCGGGGGTATCTTCCACAGAAACGATACTGACAGGCTCATGAGATCGGCGAACCAAGGGCGCCTCGGCCAATGAGGGGCTATGAGGACAACCTCCGCCTTCTCTCGCAGAATCTTGCAGATGACGGCCGGAAGTAGAGGGAGCGGAGGAAAGGTGTAAAGAAGTCCCCGGGGCCACGGAATGCGCAGGGCATCTACCCCCTCCGACCCCGGGGACGGAAAGCGGGAGAAAAACCTTGGAAGTTGGGAGTTCGCTGCCGAGGCGAATAAGTCTAGAACCGGGTGGCCTACCCTGTGAGATATTGCTAGGAACAGTGCTGGATCCAGTCGCCACTCTGAATGATCCACCGTCACCCTGCTGAGACTGTCCGCCTGCTGGTTGATTGCCCCCGAGATGTGATCTGCCTTTATCGAGGACAGATTGGCCTCTGCCCAAGAGCAGAGCAGTCTGGCTTCCGTCATCAGAGAACTCGACCTGGTGCCTCCTTGACGGTTCACATGGGCTTTGGCCGCTATGTTGTCCGTGAGGACGAGAACGTGCTGCCTCTCACCTTGTTACTGAAGTGACACAACGCCAGGTGAATTGCCCTGAGTTCCAGCCAATTTATATTGTGTTTCAAATCCTCATTGGACCATCTCCCCTGGGCTATCTGAAACTGGAGGTGAGCCCCACAGCCGAAGAGACTGGCGTCCGTGGTGAGCACGATCCCTGATGGCTCTCTGAACTTCGAGCCCTTGTTGATGGCCCGAGAACTCTACCATCGGAGTGAACTCGATACCAGAGGGGTCAACCCCACCTGCCTGTTGGAGGATGTTAATTTTTGCCTCTGAAAGGGGAGGAGGAACCACTGAAGGGCTCTTGAATGTAGTCTGGTCCAAGGTACGATGGCGATGCAAGAGATCATCTTGCCTAAGAGCTGGGAGAGAGTGAGAAGTGGAACTGTCCTGGTGCGTTGCACCTGGCAGACAAGGGCCCTGAGACTGGTTATGCGGTCTGGCGACAGGTAGACCATGCAGCGTGTTGTATCTATCACTGCTCCCAAATGAAGGAGCCGCATGGATGGAATCAGTTGGCTTTTGAGAAAATTCACCAAGAATCCGTGGTTCTGGAGCACCTCTATTGTACGGGCCACCTCTGACCGCGCAGCCTGGACCGATACTGATTGGATGAGGATGTCGTCCAGGTAACACTGGATCCGAATGGAATCCAGTCTGAGGTGAGCTGCCAGAACCAAGATCTTCGTGAATACCCTCGGGGCGGATGAAAGGCCAAATGGAAGCGCTCTGTATTGATAGTGATAAGATCTGTAGCAGAATCTGAGAAAGCTGCGATGTGGTGGAAATATTGGGATATGTAGGTACGCCTCCGTGAGGTCGATGGACGTCAGGAGGTCGTTCCTTCTTATGCTGGCCAAAATGGATTGCAGGGTCTGCATTTTGAATTTTTTGTATACCAGGTAAGAATTTAACCTTTTTAGGTCCAGAATGGCCCTCCATCCTCCCGAGGTCTTTGGAACTATAAAGAGGATTGAATAAAAACCTCGCCCCCTCTGATCAGGAGGAACCGGTTCTACTGCTTTTATTTCGATAAGATGGGAAATGGCCTCCTTCATGAGGGCCCATTTTGATGGGTTTGAAGGTGTTGGACAAGAAATGAATCGGTTTGCCGGTTTTGAGAGAAACTCCAAGGTCAGGCCGTTGGTGACGGTGGACATGACCCAGGCATTGGTGGTAATGTTCCCCCAGTTCTGAGAGAACAGGGAGAGCCGACCGCCTATGGGGGGTCCCTCCCTGGAGTCACTTATTTCTCCGATAGGGATGGCCCCCCGCGCCTCAAAAGGGCCGCTTTGTTGTGGCTCCGTCCGGTGGGTCCCTCTCATCAGAGGAGGAAGGCTCTGAACATGAAGGAGAGGAGATGGCTAGGCCTCCCTCTCCAGGTCCTTCCCCTCTGGTGCAGCCTTCGGTGCCTTCCGACAGCGAGGAGTTTGGCCAGGAGCCCGGTGTTTCTGGGATTGGCCAGGAGCCCGGTGTTTCTGGGATTGGCCAGGAGCCCGGTGCTTCTGGGATTGGCCAGGAGCCAGGTGCTTCTGGGATCAGCCAGGAGCCAGGTGTATCGGACTCCGACGAGGATACGTCTT
>NW_015388139.1:17519-32323 GCF_001527695.2 Protobothrops mucrosquamatus
GAGGACTATAAGCGGGTCGCCGACCGCTCCCGACGGGCCACGCCACCGCTGGAAGTCGGAGATCGGGTGTGGCTGTCCACAAAACACCTCCCCTCGGACCGGCCGGTGAGGAAATTGGACCACCGCTTTATCGGTCCCTTCCCAGTCGAGGCGGTCATCAACCCGGTGGCCTACCGGTTGGCTCTACCACGCTCCATGCAACTCCACCCCGTGTTTCATCAGTCCCTCCTGGTCCCTGAGGCCCCGGCGAGCCATCTCCGACGCCCGACAACACCTGCCCCTCCGGTCGCAGCCGACGAGGACGACGCCTCGACGTACGAGGTGGACAGTATTCCGGACTCCCATTGGCTGAAGGGGCGCTTCCAATACCTCATCGCCTGGAAGGGGTACGGGCCCGACGATTTCAGCTGGGTGGACGCGTCTTCCATTCAGGCCCCTGACCTGGTACGGGCCTTTCACGACCGGTTTCCGTCCCGACCGCATCCCGACCGTCAGACCCGGGGAAAGGGCCGATCTTGGAGGAAATGAACGTGTGGGTTGTGACCAGTTAGAACCCTGGGTATTGCCTCGGAATCCCTGACGGCAATAAAAGGGAGCAGACTTTCTGTCCGATCGCCTGGCCTGGTGAGCAAGTACCTTTTTCTTATCCTTGTTTTCTATCAAGTATGGCTCCAGGGCTTCCCCAAACAATTTTCCGCCCGAGTAAGGAACGATGGCCAAATGCCCTTTGGATTTTAGATCCGCCCGCCATTGATTCAGCCAAAGCAGTCGCCTGGTAGGAACATTGGCTGCTATCGCTCTGGCTGAAAATTGGGCGGCATGCAACGTGGCATCGGCCGTGTATTCCACCGCCGCTAATAACTTACCCAACGTCTGATGGGCGCGTACCTGATCCTGCGGGATCATGCCCTGAAGCTCCCGGAGCCAGGTGATAGAAGATCGTGAGAAGAGGCTGACGTGGAAGCCTTTACTGCCCACCCTGATGCTTGATGCGCCCTTCTTAGTGCGTACTCAGATTTCCTCTCCTCCAGTCTTAACGCCTCCGCCATATCTCCAGCGATAGTGGAGTTTGAAAAAATGGGAGTAAGGGATGTGTCCACAGTCGGGACCTCCAGGAGGTTGGTTAAGGATGGCGCCACGCTAAACAGCTTTTTGTCAGAGGACCCTGGGACAGGAGAAGCCCCAAGATTGGTCCACTGTTTTCTTACTGTGTCGGCAAAGAATGGAGGACAAGGAATATGTCTTTGAGTCACCATGGGCTCAGCAAACAGAGGATTTGAAGACTGACTGGTGGAAGGGGTGGGTTGTGGGTCTGGCTCTGGGGCGATCTGGGATGTGGCCGTGGCCTTGGCTAGAATTGTCTTGAATAGAGTGGGATCAAATAGGCCTACAAAAGGGGAGGGCTCCTGAGGAGCATCCTCATTGTCTGATAAAGCTGTCCCCCGTGATTCATCAATTTCCGAATAAGAATCCCCACTCTGTGAGGATTGATCGGAAGCAATGGAATAAGCGTATTCAGGGGTGGTGGACCGACGCTGGGAGGGTGTCGGGGGTTGGGATTTCTGTAGGGATGAGAGACTAATACCTGCGTGAGCATGGATTGCAGTTGCTCCGGCGCAATCGTCTGTGACGACTCAGGACGGAGACCAGCGGCCGTGGGCGTGAACGTGGCCGATGGAGTAGGTTGAGGATTAAGCGGGGGAGCCCCCCAGCTTGGACTAGGATTAGATGTCATAGGACTAATAGGTCGAGATTGAGATCCACCCTCCGGAGACAATGGCCTGTGAACCTGTGCAATTGTGGTTACCTGAGGGCTGAAAGGAGAAGTCTCAGAAGTCTCAGATGCAGCTTGCACATGTTGTGATGGAGCTGTCTTTTGAGCCCTGGATATCTGCCTCTCTAGGGCCTGATGTCTCCTAGCGGCCTCCTTTTCCGCCGTCTTGGATGGCGCTTTGCCAGATAAGGCCTTTGCTTTTGCTTTGACTTTGCTGGCTGCCTCCGCTTTTGGAGATTTGCGTCTCCTTTTACTTGGAGGACTGGTGGGTGCCAGAACCAGTTGAGGCTGCTTGTCTTCGGCCATCGCTTGTGTACCCTTCAGCGCAAGTCTGAGAATGGGTCTAAGAAAAGTAGGAAGTAAAGTCTTAAGGTGAAAAACAGTAGAAAACTGGTAAAACCAGTATGGGCTCTTGGCACAGTAGGTAAGACCTGAAAACCCCTTCAGCACAAGTCTGAGAATGGGTTGTACCAGGTAGTAAAGACTGGAAAACCAGTATGAACTCCTTGCAAAAGAGCTAGGCCTGAGACCCTTCAGCACAAGTCTGAGAATGGGTTGCACCAGGCAGTAAAGGCTGGAAAACCAGTATGGACTCCTTGCAGAAGAGCTAGGCCTGAGACCCTTCAGCACAAGTCTGAGAATGGGTTGTACCAGGCTTTTAAGGACTGGAAAATCAATATGGACACCTTTTTATTATTATTTTATTTATTATTTATTATTTATCAAATTTATACCCCGCCCTTCTCCTAACGGACTCAGGGCGGCTTACAGCCAGTTAAAACAGATAACTAATACAATAATACTAATTTTAAAATATGATTAAAATGAAATATTCATTATTGGCCGTTTCTTAAATTTTAATAAAATTTTTGGTTTAATTTTATGGGGAATCCGGTCAGGGGCTAGCTGAAATAGCCATGTCTTGAGGGCGCGGCGGAAGGAGGGGAGATCCGGAATCACCCGGATCTCTGGGGGTAGTTCGTTCCAAAGGGTGGGGGCTCCAACAGAGAAGGCCCTCCCCCTGGGGGTTGCCAACCGACACTGTCTGGCTTTCAAAGGAACTAGGCCTGAGACCCTTCAGAACAAGTCTGAGAATGGGTCTAGAACAGGCTAGGAGCTGAGGCCCAGTGTGGGACTGCAGAGACTGGTGAGACCAGTATGTGAGCTCCTTGCAAAAAAACCTGTGAAACACAGTATATGATAGATAGGTTCTTAGTAAGCAGCAGAGGTGAGAGAATCCAACTCCCAATGAAAGACAATTCAATTATACTGTTGCAATAAATTGCCAGAGGCAATGACAAGTGGATGTGGCTGTGGAAAAAATGCTTGGAGATTGTCTCCCCTAGTTCTGCCCTCCCCAGAAATGGGGGGGGGGACTGTTCCAGCCACTCGGTAAGACCAGAAAAGTTAATTTAGCCTTAAATCTCTCTTTTGTTTCTGACAAAAGAAATTGAGAAAATAAACTGCGCAATAAGTTTTATTCCAAAATGGCGACCGCCAGCCACGTGGCGATCAACCTATGGCCCTAACGCCGGCCCTGCAGTACAGGCCTCGAAGCCAGAATGGCGGACGCCAGCCACGTGACTCCCCGCAATGCAAGGGAGCAAACCCAAAAACAAAATGGCGGCCGCCAGCCACGTGGCGACTCGCCGGTAGCCGCGATCGTCCGGACAAAGCTCGGACGATCAGCTGTCGTTCGGGGCTTCCGCGGCAGTCCCTCAATCAACCGAGCCGATCGGAAAGCTCCGCGGCTCTTCAAGCCTCGCAAACAAAAGGAAAACAAGCCTCCCGCCGAGGCCTTAACAGTCCGGGACGAACTGCCATCGCCCTGGACCTCCGCTGTTTGCTAAAGATTGAAAATGTTATTGGGGGATAACCCCAATGTTGACCCCAACCCTGTCCTAATCCCAATCCTGATCCTAACCCCACCCTAAACCTTAATCCCTATCCTGATCCTATTTTATCCCCAACCCTATAAAACCCAATAAAAAAAATTTTGGGAAAAAAAAGAAGACAATGGATGGAAATTAATCAAGGAGAGAACCAACCTAGAACTAAGGAGAAATAATTACTCAGTGGAACAACTTGCCTCCAGAAGTTGCGGGTGCTCCAACACTGGAGGTTTTAAAGAAAAGATTGGACAACCATTTGTCTGAAATGTTATAGGGTTTCCTGCTTGAGCAGGGGGTTGGACTAGAAGACCTCCAAGGTCCCTTCCAACTCTGTTATTCTGTTATCCAAAGAAAAAACCCAATGATAAATGATGCAGGAGTGAGCAATCAATGCAGATTCTCACTTCATCTCTCCAGTATCTACTCAACACCACCCACTCCTAAGCACATATCCTTGGCTTCAGTTTATGTCAAGCGGTTTGTTTGTTCCTTTTAAACCTTTGTTTCCTGTTATTCAAGCTATTTATAAAAAAGACACTCTTGCCTGGAAAGGGAGGAGACAATGAGAAACAAGAAAAAGATTTCTAAAAGGGGAAAGAGATGGTGCTTAAACCTTTCTTCCAAGGGTATCTTCTGGACATCCCTCTTCATAAAACCCATGGACTCCACCTGTGGGAGAAGGACATAGGATAGCTAATTCTCTCACCAAAGAAGGTTTAGTAAAAAGAGGGTGGGAGAGAGAGAAAGAAAGAGACAAAAGGATTTTGCCTAAAAAATATGATTCAGCCAAATGCTGACATGAACACAGAGACTAAAGAGTTTCTAATAAGCATCAAACAAGACTCTAAAATGAAGTAAACTCGTACTTCTGAGAAGAGAGGTTTCTAGGAGAAAAACCTTCTGACTAGTATTGATCAGCACAAGCATGCAGGTGTTTCCTATAATTTAAACAGCCAGTTTCCCAACTTTCCATTCTGTTCTAATATAATAGCAATACAACTTAGACTTATATACTGCTTCATAGAGCTCAATAGGCAGAACTCAAAATGCATATACGCAATGAAAGTCAACATGCATTCCTCATGTGTGCTGCTTTCTTTCTTCCATTATGTGTGATGAACACCTATCATGCAATGCAATGGGAAAATACAACCCTTCATTTGGTAGTCAAGTCTGGTGTGAGCCAAAGCTACTTCAACTATTTGTTCATGATCTCCTTGCAGATCATAACGTTTCCTTATATCTGCATTAGTATAGATGTCCCATCTCTGAAGGAAGGAATATACAGTATGAATCATGCTTTTAATATTATATTACAACAGCTCTCAATCCCCAAATAATATCACTTATAAAGGCCAAAGTTGGCTACAAGTCTAGTACTCTATCTATCTATCTATCTATCTATCTATCTATCTATCTATCTATCTATCTATCTATCTATCTATCTATCTATCTATCTATCTATCTATCTATCTATCTATCTATCTATCTATCTATCTTCCTAAAGTAACCCTTCTCCAAATTTCCTCACCAAAGGAGATAAGGTGGGCTTCTACAAGGCGGAGAGCTTTTTCTATGGTGCCATCCCATTTATGGAATTCCCTCCACAGGGAGACTTGACCAGTTGCCCGCATTAGCATCATTCTGGTACCTTTTTTATTTTCCCAAGCTTTTACATTGGCTTTTAGCTGTATTTTAATTCTTTGCTTTTGAATTACTGTCTTGCTGCTGCCTAGTTTATATGCTTTTATTTTGTATTTTATTTGAATTTATCATACACATTTTTACTCATATTTTTAGTATGTTTTATTGTAAACCATGCAGAGAGCTTCAGCTACTGGGCAGTTTAAACATTTTAATAAATAAAATAGTTGTTCAGAAATGAATTCATTACCAAGTAGGAATGATTAAAGTTTACTTAGTGCCCATTTGCTTCAGTTAACCCTCCCTTCAAAAATTAGGGTTCATGCATACAAATAATCTATGAAGGCGGAAAGAACACACCCATGCCTATATGTATCTTGGGTGTTTAAGAAAGAACCAGAGGAAAAAGAGAAATTGTATGGTCTTTTAAAGATAAGCTTTCGAGGGTCAGAGAAAATTCCCCAATAGCCACCCAAGCTATAGCCCAGGTCACAACTTATCACAGTACAGCAACCCTATTTACATATCTATGTTCTAAGTCTCTCCAGGCCCCACCTTCATATTGGGTACTATACCTAAATTGCAGAAGCCATCTGTTACTAATAAATGGGAAAATATTGGGGAGCAACAGAGAAATGAACCCAAGCTTGAAGGATCAGGGCATATTTTCAATGAAAAATACAGCATATTAACAAAAACTCATACAAATATCTCAATGATGTTCCTATGCTTTCCTCAGCTGCATCACCAGCTACCGTGTTTCCCCCAAAATAAGACCTGGTCTTATATTATTTTTGCCTCCAAAAGAGGCATTAGGTCTTATTTTCGGGGGATGTCTCATTTTTTGTGACACCTGCCTCGCCTCACGGCAGCGGCACCAACAACCCTGTCCAGCAGGAGCCCGTGTGGCTGCTGGCCCACTTCTTCTGCGGCCACTCACGGCAGGAGGCCGCATGGCACATCACGCTGCTGCCGCCACAATGAGACGAGGCAGGTGGAGGAGGGGGTGGAGCTGCCTCACCCACTTACTTCAGGGCCCCCCCCAGCCAGGCCATTCCATGCTCGGCGACCTTCCCTTTCACTCCCCTCTCGAGTCGGACTACCATGCTACAGAGGATGGGCGGGGTAGGCCCGGTCCCCCTCCACCATTTCAGAGCCAGGGGGGAATGACAGCAAAAGGCTCCGCTGCCACTGTGCACTGCTGGAGTGGCTTTCTTCATGCTTCAGCCCACAGATCACCTGCACGGCAGCAGCCGCCGCCTCCTTCTCCGCCAAGTCTCCTGTGGCTTGCGCTGTGGCCGGGTGGCACAAGCCTCCCCTGCCGCCTCCCTCCGCCAGCCCTCCATCACCGCCACTGGAGAGAATGGAGAACGGGGAGGGGAGCGGCTCCACACAGCAATGCAGAGCAGACAAGAGCACTTGCTCGCTGCCCTGCATCGCCCTGTGTCTCCCTTCTCCATTCTGGAAATGGCAGCCCCGTTTTCTGCCGCTTCTCCTCCCGGCACTGCTGTAGAGTTTGGCGCACCACCGCCAAGCTCCTCACTCTTCCCAAAAGCATTTCTTCACTAACCTGCTTTCCAGCTCTGCCGCGTTTCTCTCCTGCTGCAGGGAAACGAAGTTTGTGGGACTAAAAAAAGTTCAGTCACACCTTCCAACTTCACGAGAATTTGGAAGGTCTGACTTAACTTTTTTTAGTCCCACAAACTTCGTTTCCCTGCAAGCAAGGGCAGCAAGCAAGTGCTCTTTTCTGCTTTGCATCGCTGCATGGAGCTGCTCCCCTCCTCATTCTCTCCAGTGGTGGCGACGGAGGGCTGGCAGAGGGAGGCGGCAGGGGAGGCTTGCGCCACCCGGTCACAGTGCAAGCCACAGGAGACTTGGCAGAGAAGGAGGCGGTGGCTGCTGCTGGGCAGGTGATCTGTGGGGCCAAGCACGAAGAAAGTCCCCCCAGAGGCGCACAGCAGCAGCAGACCCTTTCGCCGTCATTCTCCCCTGGCTCCGAAACGGCGGAGGGGGACCGGGCCTACCCCACCCATCCTCCATAGCATGGCAGTCAGGCTCAAGAGGGGAGTGAAAGGGAAGGTTGCTGAGCAAGGAATGGCCTAGTATACCTGTGTCTTTCCTTTCTACCCAGCTTGATTCACTGATCACCAGTTTGTTGTGGTCTTGTTACACAACAAAGAAAACTATTTTTTGTCCAGGATGTGGGGTGGAGTGAACTGTAACCATGATAATTTCATGGCTTAACCTCATTGCTGAGATTCCTATAAATATGACCTGACAGTATTTTGACATCCATTCCATTTGTCATAAGGAACTACAAATTCCAATAAGAGCTAGATACAGTATGTTTTGGGCAGTTTACAAGGATAAAAACGTATATAATGCAAAATCATTTGAAAGAATGATTGACAATGTCAAAGCTCCAATAAAAATCTCATTACTCATAGATCACACATAACCAGTTCAGAGCTTCATTAACATTCTGTACTCTGCAATTCTCAGTTAGGAACCTATTCTCACAGGGAGATGTGTTACGCTAAAAGTGCAAAATGCTGATATTGTGATAGACATACAGTATACTGTACCAATGTATATTGTATTACATGGGGAGTGATCTTATTTGCTTTATTAAACAAAAAAGTATGTGTTTGTACCAAATACTGTGATAGTGTTTTTAAACCTGCTCTAAACACACACCATGTGAGATGCCTGGGGAAAGGTCTTGCCCAGTTTTCTGGGAACAGTTCAATCCTGTTGGACCTGAGGAAGTGGACAGAGTCCACAATGCTGTCAGTGCCACCACCTCCTAATTAGATCCGTGTCCCTCCTGGTTGGTGAAACCTCCAGGATGACTAGCAGGTGGGTCCAGACAGTGATAAATTCTTCCCCGCAGGAAGGGATGTTCCCAGGGGCTTTTAAGAAGGTCCTGGTTCGCCCCCTTCTCAAAAAAACATCACATGATCCCACCTGTCTAAAAAATTTTCATCCAGTTTCCCACCTTCCCTTTTTTGGTTTTTTGGAACATCTTGCCCCCTGAGGTAAGATTAGGTCCCACCCTCCTGACCTTCTGCAAGAGCCTGAAGACCTGGCTCTGCCAGTCGGCTTAGGGCCTTGATGGGAGAATTTCACACTGGAGGTGGTTGATCGACTAATAGCAGTTCCCACCTCCCCCCCTGTATATTTTGCTCCCTTCCTCCCCATCTTTAGTTATAACTTGTATTTTATTGCTATTTTAATGTGATTTTATACATTTACACACACACACACACACACACATATATATATATATACATGCATATTTATGGTTTCATTTTAACGTAAGTTGCCCAGAGTTGCCGTGCAGTGAGATGGGTGGCAAACAAATTTAATACATAAAATAAAAAATAAAATAAGAGCCTCTTCATCCTAAGTGAGCATCTCCTCACATTCACCCCTACTGGCTATTTAGCTCCTGAATTTGAGTACTTACTAGCTGGCGAAGGTGTACTGTACCCACTGGCTGGCAGCTGATGTTTCATTCCAGGCAGAGTTACTGGAGGTGAGAGGCCTCCAATCATGCGGGGAAAGAAGAAATAGTGAGGAACCAGGTAGCTGCTGACATCTCCACTCCCTGGTGTAGAATAGGAGTTACTGTTGCTCGCCATAGCTGGCACACACTCCACAGACCTGATCCTTGACAAAAAGACTCATATAGGGGCTGAATGCAGAGCACTTGATATAGAGGAATGGTCTGGAACCATCAAAACATGATGCAAAATCAGTGTAATTTCCCCTTCCCTTGAGGGTCAGGATGAAGTTATACAGAAGAAAGATGTTCAGTCCATTGGAAAATTCCCCAGACAAGCAAAGTGGTTCCTCAAGATTTCAGGTGCCTTTGGGAACAGATCTTCTAAAAGAAGCATGTAGCAGAAGCGGCAAGGTCCTCTGCACAAGGTGGTGACAGAGCTGTAAAAAGAGAAAGGTAAAAAGTAAGCAAAGGTGCAAGGGGCTGGCATTATAAAATCAGACTGTATCCAAATAATTGGCAGTCATAAAGAAGTGATTCTTTTCAGAGAGGAATGTAGCCAGAGGCTTGGGGACTTTAAGTCCAAAGAATATAAAGAATACAAAAAGAAAGACATATCAACATAATTCTTATAATCTTGGCAAACATTTGTTTAGATGAGACCTTGATTCACATTTATCTTGCAATCTATATAGATTTATGCGGCACATACATATAAATACATATATTTAATTTTAAAAAATCTTTATAAAGGACATACACCGATACGTAAGATGTCCATGGCCAATATATTCCAAGTTATTCTTTTTGTTCGACAATTTAAGGAGGCAAAGGAGAGTGCATTTTCTGCTATCTGTAAAAAAAAAAAAAAAAAAAAATCCCCTAATCCTGACAAGGATTTACATTCCACTGCTCTTTTTTGTCAGTATGCTAAGGTTTGGCCTTTTTGTATTTGTAAGGCCTTCAATGCTTTTACTTCATTTAATCAACACAGAATAAAGATCATTCTTTTAACAAGTATTGCTAAAAATATAAAAGGAATACAAAGGAATATAAAAGGAAGTAGCATAATGTTTTTACCATGATAGCAAAATATATTTAGTCATACTAAATTATTTAGCAAAGACAGAATTAAAAAAAAAACATTAAGAAACTTTAACCACCTTACCTATTATGATTCTTGATTTGATGCTGGTGGTAAACATACTGTACTTACAGCAGCTCTTACAGGAGGTCACACCCACAACATAAGGATAGTGGGAGAAGAGAAGACATACAGTGAGGGAAAATTTTATTTGATCCCCTGCTGATTTTGTACGTTTGCCCACTGACAAAGAAATGATCAGTCTATAATTTTAATGGTAGGTTTATTTGAACAGTGAGAGACAGAATAACAACAAAAAATCCAGAAAAACGCATTTCCAAAAAGTTATAAATTGATTTACATTTTAATGAGTGAAATAAGTATTTGATTCCCTATCAATCAGCAAGATTTCTGACTCCCAGGTGTCTTTTATACAGGTAATGAGCTGAGATTAGGGAGTGCTCCTAATCTCAGCTTGTTACCTGTGTAAAAGACACCTGTCCACAGAAGCAATCAATCTATCAGATTACAAACTCTCCACCATGGCCAAGACAAAAGAGCTGTCCAAGGATGTCAGGGACAACATTGTAGACCTACACAAGGCTGGAATGGGCTACAAGACCATCGCCAAGCAGGTTGGTGAGAGGGTGACAACAGTTGGTGTGATTATTCGCAAATGGAAGAAACACAAAATAACTGTCAATCTCCCTTGGTCTGGGGCTCCATGCAAGATCTCACCTCATGGAGTTTCGATGATCATGAGAACGGTGAGGAATCAGCCCAGAACTACACGGGAGGATCTTGTCAATGATCTCAAGGCAGCTGGGACCATAGTCACCAAGAAAACAATTGGTAACACACTACGCCGTGAAGGACAGAAATCCTGCAGCGCCCGCAAGGTCCCCCTGCTCAAGAAAGCACATATACAGGCCCATCTGAAGTTTGCCATTGAAGATCTGAATGATTCAGAGGAGAACTGGGTGAAAGTGTTGTGGTCAGACGAGACCAAAATTGAGCTCTTTGGCATCAACTCAACTCGCTGTGTTTGGAGGAGGAGGAATGCTACCTATGACTCCAAGAACACCATCCCCACTGTCAAACATGGAGGTGGAAAAATTATGCTTTGGGGGTGTTTTTCTGCTAAGGGGACAGGACAACTTCACTGCATCAAAGGGGCGATGGATGGGGCCATGTACCGTCAAATCTTGGGTGAGAACCTCCTTCCCTCAGCCAGGGCGTTGAAAATGGGTCGTGGATGGGTATTCCAGCATGGCAATGACCCAAAACACACAGTCAAGGCAACAAAGGAGTGGCTCAAGAAGAAGCATATTAAGGTCCTGGAGTGGCCTAGCCAGTCTCCAGACCTTAATCCCATAGAAAATCTATGGAGGGAGCTGAAGGTTCGAGCTGCCAAACATCAGCCTTGAAACCTTAATGACTTGGAGAGGATCTGCAAAGAGGAGTGGGACAAAATCCCTCCTGAGATGTGTGCAAACCTGGTGGCCAACTACAAGAAACGTCTGACCTCTGTGATTGCCAACAAGGGTTTTGCCACCAAGTACTAAGTCATGTTTTGCGAACAGGGTCAAATACTTATTTCACTCAGTAAAATGCAAATCAATTTAACACTTTTTTGAAATGCGTTTTTCTAGGGGTTTTTATTGTTATTCTGTCTCTCACAGTTAAAATGAACTTACCATTAAAATTATAGGCCGATCATTTCTTTGTCAGTGGGCAAACATACAAAATCAGCAGGGGATGAAATATTTTTTTCCCTCACTGTACTTTACCACTTCCTGACCTCAGTCCAGTAATTGGGATTAAAGTCAGGGAAGAAGATCCTCCAGAATTTGAGGGAAAATTCAAATCAAACCCACAGTGTGTTGAAAGACAGAAATCCACAAAGAAGCTCAACCCCTGCTGCCAAATCATATTTAATTCCCACATACCACTGCAAATTGGTGTATAATTTGGTGTATAATCCTTAAGAAAGCCAGTTTGGTTCAGTGATTAAGGCAACAGACTAGAAACCAGGAGACCATGAGCTCTAGTCCAGCCTTGGGTATAAAGCCAGCTGGGGTGACCTTGGGCCAGTCACTTTCTCTCAGCCCTAGGAAGGAGGCAAGGGCAACCCACTTCCAAAAAATCTTGCCAAGACAACTGCAGGAAGTTGCCAGGAGTCAAAAATAACTGAAAGGCGCACACACACATACACAAATCTTTAAGGATGCAACAATTTTTATCTTTTACACAAAATTCTAAGATGGCTGCAACCAAAATACAAGAATTCAGTCCTTTCGTAGAAAACTAAAGCAAACTAATAAAAATCAATACTCCCCCCTCCAACTGACAACAGCTAATCAGAATAGAGCTGGAAGGGACCTGGGAGATCTTCTAGTCCAACCCCCTGCTCAAGCAGGAGACCCTATAAAACAGGGGTCTTCAACCTTGGCCCTTTTATGACTTGTGGGCTTCAACTCCCAGAATTCCAGGCACGCTGGCTGAGGAATTCTGGGAGTTGAAGTCCACAAGTCATAAAAGGGCTAAGGTTGAAGACCCCTGCTATAACATTTCAGATAGATGGCTATCCAGTCTTTTCTTAAAAACCTCCAGTGATAAAGCACCTACAACTTCTGAAGGCAAGCTGTTCCACTGGTTAATTGTTCTCAATTTTAGGAAGTTTCTCCTTAATTCCAGTTTGCTTCTCTCCATTAATTTCTATCCATTGTTTCTTGTCTTGCCTTCTGGTGCTTTGGAAAATAAGTTGATCCCTTCTTCTTTGTTGCACCCCCTCAAATACTGAAATCATGTCACCCTCCCCCCCCTCCCCCCCCCAGTCCTTTTCTCATACCCAATTCCTGCAGCTGTTCTTCATATGTTTTTGTCTCCAGGCCTTTAATCATCTTAGTTGCTCTTCTTTGCACTTTTTCCAAAGTCTCAACATCTTTTTTGTAATGTGTTGCTCAAAACTGATGCAGTATTCCAGGTGTGGTCTTACTAAGGATTTATAAAGCGGTACTAATTTGCCCACTGCTAAAGCTGAATTGCCCACTGCTATGGCTTATTGTGGAAAGTGCTTTGCCAGCCTGGTAATGGATGAGAGACTAGAAATAGGAACAAAACTGCAACCAAGCATGAAGGATACAATAATTCACTGGTGAGACTGTGTATACTGAAAGAGGAGGGAAGGAAGGGGCGGGGAAAGGAGTGGGAAGAAAAAAACGAATTTGGTGTTTTTGTCTCTGAGAAAGTTTCATTACCAAATTCATGGACTGAAGCTAGTATTACTTTGATACCTAAAGAAGAGACTGATTGCACACAAATTAAAAATTATAGACCAATATCGTTATTAAACGTGGACTATAAAATTTTTACTGCAATAATGGCGGAAAGAATGAAGAAATTTCTGACTAATTTTATTCACTCAGACCAAAACGGCTTTCTGCCCGAAAGGCAGATAAAGAATAACCTAAGGATTATTTTAAATGTTTTGGAATATTATGAAAACCATCCTGGGAAACAGATGGCACTTATATTTCTTGACGCACAAAAAGCCTTTGACAATCTAAATTGGCAATTTATGTTTCAACAGTTGAAGGAAATGGATTTTGGTGAAAACTTTATTAACGCAATTCAAGCAATTTATAAGAAACAAACAGCAAGGATACTTTTAAATGGAGACTACACAGATGGTTTTGATATTAAAAAAGGCACAAGACAGGGATGCCCATTGTTGCCTTTGTTATTTATTCTTACATTGGAAGTGTTGGCAAGGAATATTAGGCAGGATATGGAAATCAAAGGATTGGAGATAAAAGATCAGAAATACAAATTACAGGCCTTTGCAGTTGATCTGGTTTTTATTTTGAAAGAGCCATTGGAAACAGCCACCAAACTCTTGCAGACAATAGAGAAATTTGGAGAAGTGGCCGGACTGAAAATAAATAGGGAAAAGACTAAGGTTTTAACAAAAAACATAACAGATAAACAGAAAAACCAACTTGCTAAAAAGACAAATCTTCAAATAGTTAAAAAAGTTAAATACTTAGGTATTCATTTAACAGCAAAATATACAACATTAAAAGAGGATAATTACGAGAGGCTAGTGAAACAAATAAAAGCAGACTTGGAAAAGTGGAAAAATCTTCAACTATCACTGTTAGGAATTGACTAAGAAATGTTTTGATGATTTAAATACAACAATACTGAGATTTATATGGCAAGGAAAGAAAGCAAGAATTAAAATTAAATTACTACAGGAATCTAAAGATAGAGGGGGCTTTGGACTCCTGGACAGGAGACTTTATTATCAAGCAGCTATTCTGCTTTGGCTTAAAGAATGTAATAATAATAATAATAATAATAATAATAATAATAATAATAATAATAATAATAATAATAATAATAATAATAATAATAATAATAATAATAATAATAATTATTATTATTATTATTATTATTATTATTATTATTGTTGTTGTTGTTGTTGTTGTTGTTGTTATTATTATTATTATTAAAAAAAGTTGGAAGGGACCTTGGAGGTCATCTAGTCCAACCCCCTGCTCAGGAAGGAAACCCTATACCATTTTGGACAAATGGCTGTCCAGTCTCTTCTTAAAAACCTCCAGTGTTGGAACATTCACCGCTTCTGGAGGCAGGTTGTTCCACTGGTTAATTGTTCTAACTGTCAGGAAAATTCTCCTTAATTCTAGGTTGCTTCTCTCCTTGCTTAGTTTCCACCCGTTGCTTCTTGTCCTGCCTTCAGGCGCCTTGGAAAATAGCTTGACACCCTCTTCTTTGTGGCAGCCCCTGAGATATTGGAACACTGCTATCATGTCCCCCCTCGTCCTTCTCTTCATTAAACTAGACATACCCAATTCCAGCAACCGTTCCTTATATGCTTTA
>NW_015388139.1:33875-38893 GCF_001527695.2 Protobothrops mucrosquamatus
GACAGTTTTTATCATTGTTGTGCTCTATTTCTGTAGAGATGTAGTTATTTCTTATATAGAGAGCAACTCCACCTCCTCTTTTATTTGGTCTGTTTCTTTTAAATAATTTAAATCCCTCTAGCTGTGTGTTCCATGTGTGGGTTTCATCCCACCATGTTTCCGTAATGGCAACAATATCATATCTGCCCTCATTAACCTGGATTTCTAGTTCACCCTGTTTGCTGTTCATACTCTGTGCATTGGTGTATAGACATTTGAGTCCTTTATGACTGGCCCTGTGTTTACTTTTTACATAACCTGTGTGGTGACTGAGTTCCCCTATTGTCTTACCACCTATTTGGTTAGCGCACTTTGTGTGGCACTCACTATTAGAGGCTTGATTTTGCTTGACAGCAAGGTTGGTATTCTTACATGCACTGATAGCCCTATAATTTTTAGATTGCCGGGGACAGGGTTGTTCTGTATCAATTGACTCACTGTCCCCGCTGTTAATTTTCCTCCAGAAAATCTGTGAATTTATAGCCAAGTAACTCAGTCCCTTTCTTTGATGGATGCAAACCATCTCTTTTGTACATCTTTTCATTGGACCAGCTACAGACATCGTAACTAATATATCCAAACCCTTCCCCTTTACACCACTCCTTTAGCCACATATTGAATTGTGCTATGCGCTGGCATTTTGCTCCTTATACACTGGTAAAACCTCTGAGAAAGTAAGCCTACAGCCTATTCTGCTGAATTCCTTCCCCAAGCTCTGGAAATCGTTCTGCACAGAGAGTACATCTTTTTGGGACAGATTGTTAGTGCCAAGATGTACGATAGCCTCCACATCACAATCCTTGCTGCCATTCTTGATTATTTTAGAAATACGCTTCTTGTCCCTACTGGCAGTAGCACCTGGATTACACCTGGATTACACCTGGATTACATTGAGAAACAAACAACTTCTGTACTTAGAGGGACATGATTTGCAATTAGGTTGGCATGCGTTTATGTGGTATGAGAAAAATAAAGTACATAAATACTTTCAAAATCATGCCATAAGGAATGTACTGCTTTCAGAGTGGGAGAGAATTAAACATCAAATCTACATGAAAATACCGGAGTGGCTGTCTACAATGGAAGCGTTTGCTTACCCAAACTTCATTAATTATGATAAACTTGTTACTTACAAAGATGTTTTGGATAAGGATGGAAAACTTAAAGACAGACAAGTTCTTCAACAACAAGGCATTGACTTAACATGGTGGTCTTATTTGCAAATTCAGACAAGGTATGAAAAAGATGTAAAATCAATGGGATTTTATAAAGAACAGATACCAATTGACAAAATACTCTTAACAACAGATGAAAATCTGATTAAAAAACTTTATAAATTTTTGTTAAGTTGGAAGATGGAAGAAGAACAAGTAAAAGAAACAATGATAATATGGGCAAAGAATTTTGGACATTCTATAGATTTAGAAGACTGGCAAAAACTTTGGGATAGAAATATTAAACCTACCAAAGCAGCCTCATATAAAGAAAATTTATATAAAATGTTTTATAGATGGCATATGACACCAGTTAGATTAGCGAAAACGTTTAAAAATGTATCAAATATTTGCTGGAAATGCAAACAAAAACCAGGCACTTACTATCATGTCTGGTGGACATGCCCTAAGGCAAAGAAATTTTGGTTTAAGATCCACTTATGGCTGGAAAAAATGACTAAAATACCAATAGAATTTAAGCCAGAACTGTTTTTGTTAGGAATATTAGTAATCAATTATGGGAAAGAGAATGAATATTTAATATTGCACGTATTGACAGCGGCGAGAATAGTATCCGCCCAATTTTGGAAAAATGAAGATTTACCACCTGACCAGACTATAATTACTAAAATTTTAGAATGCGCAGAAATGGATAGATTAACTTTAGAGATCAAAGAGAGAGAAGACTCTATCTATTTTAAAACATGGGAAAAAATTTATCAATGGTTAGCAATACGTTAGAACGAGAAAAAACTTTGAAATCAAATTGGATGAATGTGATTTTAAGCATTAGTGATTATATTTAATTAGTATTTTATTAATTACTTTGATTTAGCAAGATGAATAATATTTATTTACTATCCTTTATTTTTATGATTATTGTTAACTCAGTTTATTATAACTGTTTAGTATTATATAAGTGATCTTTATTCAACATTTATACCCGGACAGTAATTTGCTTGCTAAGCGTGGAATTTTTGTTGGGGGTAACCCCATCATTGTACCTATCCTTGATCCATTCCCAATCCCCTATTCCTACCCCTTCCTATACCCGTACCGACCCTATTCTTTTCCTATCCTTATAAAACCTAATAAAATATTTATTTAAAAAAAAGTATTAAGCTCTCTCATCTCAATCCACAATTATCTACAAGATCAGTGTGGTCTCAGTTAAATGCGCAGACTTGAAACATGACTGAAAAGGATCCAGATAATCCTCCTTTCAAATACAATTTTCCAAAATTCCTTTCCCACATTCATCCACTTTATCACTCCATGCCCCCCCATGCAAAATAAAAATAAAAAGCAAATGTAAGGGTAAAGATTAGCCACTACAAGGAGGACAGGTTAATTCAGATGCCTTAAGTAGCCAACGCCATTTATTTAAATTTGGCTCAGCACATTATATAAACCTAATTAATGTGGTTTATCAGCTGTCGCTTATTGCTTACTATGTGTGATCCAAGCCACTCTAGTTTGTACAACAAACTATGATTAAAAGCATGAACTCCACTACTGGTTTATGGCTTTGGGAGAATGATTCCACCCAAATTGTTCACGTGCACTCTTTTATTATTACTTTCTTTTTTTAAAAAAGTGCCATAGTTTTAGCATTTGCTTCATGTTCCTGTGAAATTGGTTTTTCAACTAAAATGCTAGTGACTATCTCAGCTTTTTGTGGCAAAGAGTTCCAGAGACCACTGAACTGTATTTTTCTTGGAAACACCGTTTTTCTTAATATCAACCAAATCAAATGCAGCTTACTGATTTCCAAATCACTTTACCTTGAATTTCCACTGCCTACAACATGGCAAACCATGTCACAGAAACAGATTCACAATTTGTCTTACTGATGCCTACCACACATACATAAACAGATGTGTTTTCCCAGTGAAACCCTTTTTTAAAAGAAAAAAGAACTAGTTGACAAGAACCAGTCATCAAGTCAAACACAATGTTTCCTGGTATCACCCACATCATTCAGTTTCATTCCATCTAAAGCGGAACATCTTTGAGCAGGCAGGATGGAGAGAGCAGAAATCAAGTCTGACAGCTTTCTCACCCAATTTACCAACCCCTAAGGTAGGCATGGGAAATACCTACTCAATAAGGAAAGAGGTGATTGCCATCAATGTAAATATTTACACCAGAAGTAAACAATCACATAGGTTTGCATTGTATACAACCTATCAAAAACAGTTATATGAAGAGGAGTAGTTCAGATTAATGTCAAATGCCAGGGAAATCAGAAAATCCAGGCAGTTCAAATGAATATAAAGATTTATTGCAAGCTTAAGCTCTCTACAAGAATCTGAATTACTAAACGTCCAAGCAAATTGGCAGTAGGTAAGAGTCAACAGAATTCAAGGTGGGCTGGACTTAGATCTCTTGTGGGTGAAAAGGGACTCAAGACTGATGATGCATTAGACCCCTCCCTCGGGCTCAGCCTGGTCATCTTCTACATCACCCACCCCTCCACCTTGGCCTTTCTCCTCTTCCATGGGTTCTTCTAGCTGCTTTCCCCCTCCTGCATTGTGTCTTCAAAGTCCAAGTTCTCATGGGAACTTGGCAAGGGCAGAAGGGAAGCAGTCTCAAAGGAATCCGCCTCTCACTCGTATGCAGCAGCTGGTGAGCCAGGTGGTGGTTGCTGTAACACAAAAACATCATTAGAAGTTCCCTCTCCTCCCCTTCCCGGGAATTGAAGGCCAGATGTGGAAGGCCCATCGTAGGCGAGCGTCCCACCTCCCCACAGAGCAATGCTTCCTTGACAGGTTCCTCAGGTGAAACCAGGAAGTGGGCTTGTAGCTTGGTCAGCCTTGGCTTGTTGGGGAAGCGCTGGTGAAACTGACAAACTAAATCAGGGGCATGAACATACTATGCATTTTCCAAGGAGCGACCTGTAATAGGGTAGCCTTTCCAATGAATCAAGTACTGAATGCCTTTGCCTCTTTTCCTAGAGTCTAGGTCTAGGATTTCTTCCAACTCGTATTCTGGTTCTCCCTCTACTATGACTTGCGTTGGAGTGGGACTCTGGGATTGTATTGTGCTTGGGGGAGCATCTTTGGAGAGTAATAGTTAAACACTGAATGCACCTTCACTGATGGGGGTATTTGGAGGGGGAAGGCTACAGGGTTGATTTGTCGGAGAACATTGAATGGGCCCACAAATTTAGCGTCTAGCTTCTTGGAAGGTCTTGAAGTGGCTAACTACTTGGTAGAAAGCCAAACCTTGTCTCCTACTGCTATAGGTGGGCCCTCCTGCCAATGGACATGTGCTACCTTCTTCTAAGCCTGTTTTGCTTGCTCGAGCTGCTGTTTCAAAAGTTCTTGGGCAGCAAGTTGCTCCTGTAAGAAGTCAACCAGCCCTGAAACAGTAGAGTCCAGTGAAGGGTGGTCTGGCAATACAGTGAGGGGAAAAAAGTATTTGATCCCCTGCTGATTTTGTACGTTTGCCCACTGACAAAGAAAGGATCAGTCTATAATTTTAATGGTAGGTTTATTTTAACTGTGAGAGACAGAATAACAACAAACTGCAGAATAACAGCAAACTGCAGAATAACAGCAAACTGCGCATGCCCGAAAAGATGGCGGACGTCCGCGGGTAGCTCCGCAGTAGCGGAGACCGAAAATGGGCAGAGGGGAGCCTTGGAGGCTCCCGGAGGTCCGGAGACCCGTCCCCAGGCAGATTCCCCCCCGGTGAGTTCCCCGGGACTGGACTTGGGATGCGAGGTGACGCGGGGACGCGGAACTGACCGGGTAGGTGTTT
>NW_015388139.1:42273-53437 GCF_001527695.2 Protobothrops mucrosquamatus
GGAGGATTTTAAATCGGGTTTATCTTAAGAGTAATTTTAAATAGCACAGCTTTAAATATTCGGTTTTAATTGGTTTTACTTGGGTGGGGTTGTAAATGTGTTTATGTTTTTTAATATGTTGTGAGCCGCCCTGAGTCCCGTTGGGAGAAGGGCGGGATATAAATCAAATAAAATAAATAAATAAATAAATAAATAAAACAAAAAAATCCAGAAAAACGCATTTCAAAAAAGTGTTAAATTGATTTGTATTTTAATGAGTGAAATAAGTATTTGACCCCCTTCGCAAAACATGACTTAGTACTTGGTGGCAAAACCCTTGTTGGCAATCACAGAGGTCAAAGGTTTCTTGTAGTTGGCCATCAGGTTTGCACACACACACACACACACACACACACAAAATGGATCCAGGAAACTACAGACCTATCAGCCTGACCTCAATACCTGGGAAGATCCTGGAAAAGATAATCAAGCAACAAATCAGCGAACACCTAGAGGCAAACAAAGTCATTACTAAAAGCCAACATGGGTTTGTCAAAAACAGATCATGCCCGACAAATCTTATTGCATTCTTTGACCAGGTGACAAAATTAGTGGACCAGAAGAATGCTGTGGATATAATTTACTTGGACTTCAGTAAGGCATTTGATAAAGTAGATCACAACCTACTACTTGATTAGATAGAAAAATTAGGGTTAGACAGTATCACCACCAGATGGATTCGTAGCTGGCTGACCAGCTGTACTCAGCATGTGGTCCTCAACGGAACTGCATCTACATGGAGGGAAGTGTGTAGTGGGGTGCCCAGGGGCTCTGTTCTGGGCCCAGTGCTCTTCAACATCTTCATCAATTATTTGGATGAGGGGATAGATGAGGAACTCATCAAATTTGCAGATGACACCAAGCTGGCAGGAATAGCCAACACTCCAGAAGATAGGCTTAAGATACAGAAGGATATTGACAGACTTGAACATTGGGCACTATCTAACAAAATGAAATTCAATGGTGAAAAAAGTAAGGTTCTACATTTAGGCAAGAAAAACCAAATACACAGGTACAGTATAGGTGCTACCTTGCTCAATAGTAGTAACTGTGAGAGGGATCTTGGAGTCCTAGTGGACAATCACTTAAATATGAGCCAGCAGTGTGCTGTAGCTGCCAAAAAAGTCAACACAGTGCTAGGCTGCATTAACAGAGGGATACAATCAAGATCACGTGAAGTGTTAATACCACTTTACAATGCCTTGGTAAGGCCACATTTGGAATACTGCATCCAGTTTTGGTCACCACGATATAAAAAAAGATGTTGAGACTCTAGAAAGAGTAAAGAGAAGAGCAACAAAGATGATTAGGGGACTGGAGGCTAAAACATATAAAGAATGGTTGGGTATGTCTAGTTTAATGAAGAGAAGTACTAGGGATTGCCACAAAGAGGGAGTCAAGCTATTCTCCAAAGTACCTGAAGGCAGGACAAGAAGCAATGGATGGAAACTAATCAAAGAGAGAAGCAACCTAGAACTAAGGAGAATTTTCCTGACAGTTAGAACAATTAATCAGTGGAACAACCTGCCTCCAGAAGTTGTGAATGCTCCAACACTGGAAGTTTTTAAGAAGAGACTGGACAACCATTTGTCTGAAATGGTATGGGGGTTGGACTAGATGACCTCCAAGGTCCCTTCCATCATCATCATCATCATCATCATCATCATCATCATCATCATCATCATCATCATCATCATCTTGTTGTTGTTGTTGTTGTTGTTGTTATTATCATCATCATCATCATCATCATCATCATCATCATCATCATCATCATCATCATCATTATTATTATTATTATTATTATTATTATTATTATTATTATATCTCAGGAGGAATTTTGTCCCACTCCTCTTTGCAGATCCTCTCCAAGTCATCAAGGTTTTGAGGCTGACATTTGGCAGCTTGAACCTTCAGCTCCCTCCACAGATTTTCTATGGGATTAAGGTTTGGAGACTGGCTAGGCCACTCTAGGACCTTAATGTGCTTCTTCTTGAACCACTCCTTTGTTGCCTTGGCCGTGTGTTTTGGGTCATTGCCATGCTGGAATACCCATCCACGACCCATTTTCAATGCCCTAGCTGAGGGAAGGAGGTTCTCACCCAGGATTTGATGGTACATGGCCTCGTCCATTATCCCTTTGATGCGGTGAAGTTGTCCTGTCCCCTTAGCAGAAAAACACCCCCAAACCAGTTGAGTTGATGCCAAAGAGCTCAATTTTGGTCTCATCTGACCACAACACTTTAACCCAGTTCTCCTCTGAATCATTCAGATGTTCATTGGCAAACTTCACACAGGCCTGTACATGTGCTTTCTTGAGCATGGGGACCTTGCGGGTGCTGCAGGATTTCAGTCCTTCACGGCATAGTGTGTTACCAATTGTTTTCTTGGTGACTATGGTCCCAGCTACTTTGAGATCATTGACAAGATCCTCCCGTGTAGTTCTGGGCTGATTCCTCACCGTTCGCATGATCGGTGAGATCTTGCATGGAGCCCCAGACTGAGGGAGATTGACAGTTATTTTGTGTTTCTTCCATTTGTAAATAATCGCACCAACTGTTGTCACCTTCTCACCAACCTGCTTGGTGATGGTCTTGTAGCCCATTCCAGCCTTGTGTAGGTCTACAATCTTATCCCTGACATTCTTTGACAGCTCTTTGGTCTTGGCCATGGTGGAGAGTTTGGAATCTGATAGATTGATTGCTTCTGTGGACAGGTGTCTTTTACACAGGTAACAAGCTGAGATTAGGAGCACTCCCTTTAAGAGAGTGCTCCTAATCTCAGCTTGTTACCTGTATAAAAGACACCTGGGAGCCAGAAATCTTGCTGATTGATAGGGGATCAAATACTTATTTCACTCATTAAAATGCAAATCAATTTATAACTTTTTTGAAATGTGTCACTGTTAAAATAAACCTACCATTAAAATTATAGACTGATCATTCCTTTGTCAGTGGGCAAACGTACAAAATCAGCAGGGGATCAAATTATTATTTACCTCACTGTACCTTAGGTTGTGTGCCATACATGGCTTGAAATGGTGTCATTGAAGTTGATGAGTGCAGCAAATTGTTGTAAGAAAATTCTGTGAGTGGCAGTAATGATCGCCAGCTGTCTTGGCTGTAGGTGCAGTAGCACCTCAAGGACTGCTGGAGGAGCTCATTAGTCTTCTCAGCCCCCCCATTCGTGTCAGGGTGGTGAGATGAGGAGAGGCTGACCTTGATATTTAGTAGCTGGAAAAGTGCTTCCAAAACCTAGATAGGAATTGTACTCCTTGTCAAGACATCCTCCCTGGAGCCCAGGAAAAGGAAGCCAGCAAGCAGGAACGGTTGACAAACGGCTTTTACTCTGGGCAGGAAAAAGTTAGCGCTGGGAGTGAACTGCTCCCAGCGCTTTACATAGCCTCTTCGCGCGCAAGCCCTATCCCCCAGCCCACAAGCCACCATCCAGCCTCCATAGTTCAAAAGCAGCCAACCAGGACTTTGCCTCCTTTCCACGTTCCGGCTGGCTCACAGGCAGGCTTCCAGAGTCCAGCTGGCCAGGAAGCAGGTAAACCCTCCCCCCTGTCCTGCCGCCTCCTGCGGCACTGCGCTGCTCCGCGTCCCACGCCTCCGTGTCCCAAGCCTCCGAGGTGATGGACCGTTGGCGTGGTCACCAATGGCCGACGCGCTCCTCGCCGGCGAACATGCAAGCCTCAGCAAAGGCTCCAGCCGAGGAGGCGGCCGGCCGGGAGACCGCCACGGCGCCGAACTCCTGCGCCCGTCAGCTGGCGACCCCCCGGACCTGTGCCCGTCAGCTGGGTTGTCCGGCGACGGCTTGGGCTGGTGAGGGGGGTGAATGGGAGGCTGCTGCGGCGCCGAACTCCTGCGCCTGTCGGCTGGAGACCCCCCGGACTTGCGCCTACCAGCTGGGTTGTCCGGCAACAGCTCGGGCTGGTGAGGGGGGGGAAGGGGAAGCCGCCACGGCGCCGAACTCCTGTGCCCGTCAGCTGGCAACCCCCCGGACTTGCGCCTACCAGCTGGGTTGTCCAGTGACGGCGACGGCTGCCGTGGAGGGCGATGGGGAGGCGGCGGCTCGGCAGACGGGTTCCCGTCTGCCCGTGAATGTCGGCCCGTGGGGCTCGACAGGCAGCTCCCCCTACGAGGGCTCCACCTGGAAGACAAGAGGAGTTGCATGGGTGGTCACGCGCCCCAGTGGACGGCTCAGCCGACCCCCCGCCCGGCTTCTTAGGGCACCGGCGATGGAATGCTCGCACTAAGTGGGGGGCATGGACGTCTGCCTCCCTTACCCATGACGCCTCTATAAGGGGATACCCTTTCCAGTGGATCAGATAATACAGGGCTCCCCGTCGGATTCGGGAGTCGAGGATTTCCTGAACCTCATATTGCTCCTGTGTGACAGGCCCTGGTTCCCTATCCAAGGGCCTACGGGAGGGCTCCTCAAGCGGCTTCAACAGGCTGCTATGGAACACTGGGTGTATTTTACCCAGGAGCTTAGGTAGGCGCAACCGGACGGCCACTGGGTTAATGACCTGAATGATCCGGAAAGGCCCAAGGAACTTTGGCACCAGTTCCCTACAAGGGACCCGTAGCCGGAGATATTTTGTGGACAGGTAGACCAAGTCACCTACCTGGAAGGGTTTTTGGGGCCTCCTTTTTTTATCAGCCTGTACCTTCGTAGCATCCCCTGCTTTCACCAGGGCCTCTTTAACTGCCCTCCATACCCCCCCACACACGCGCCATCCACTCACTGGGTTGGCATGGCAAGGGATCCCCTTGACCGTACTCTGGTATGGGGATAAAGTCCCTGCCATGTACCTCCTGGAAGGGGGTAAACCCGGTGCTACTATGCACCGCGTTATCATAGGTCACCTCTGCGAATGCTACCAGGTCCACCCAATCCGTCTGTTGGTGGGATACGTAGCTTCGCAGATATCGCTCCACCGCGGCGTTTGCTTGTTCCGCAGCCCCATTGGTACTGGGATGGTACGCCGAGCTGAGCCCCTGGGATGACCCAATAAAGCGGATAAACTCGCGCCAAAAGCGAGCCGTGAACTGCCCCCCCGGTCCGAAATGATACGTCGGGGTACTCCGTGCAGGCGATAGATGTGTGTGATAAAAAGCCTGGCCAGCCTCCGAGCCGACGGCAACCCCTTACACGGAATGAAGTGCGCCTGCTTGGAGAACAGGTCCACAATGGTCCAAATCACCGTATAGCCCCGGCTCTCCAGCAGCTCGATTATGAAATCCGTCGCGATGTCTTCCCAGGGTCTGGTTGGGTCCGCCACCAGCTGCAGTAACCCCAGGGGCTTCCCCATACAGGGCTTGGCAGTGGCATAGATGTGACACCCCCGGACATATGCCTCTATGTCCGCTTTCATTCTGGGCCACCAGAATTGACGCCTTGCCAGATGTAGAGTCTTGAGGAACCCAAAGTGACCTGCCTGCTTCGTGTCGTGGCAGCGTTGGAGCACCCCCTGCCTCAGTACCTGTGGGATGTAGAGCTTATCACTCCACCAAGCCAGACCATCCCGCTTCGTCAGAAGGCCCGGATTGTCCCATAACCAGGGGCCATCCTGGAGTGCTGACCTTAACTCATTCTCCAGGCCACTCGCCGCCGTACGGGGTGCCGCCCTTGCTGCGGCCTGGCGGTAAGGAGGCATAATTGCTTGCACTACCTTCTCCCGCTTGCTGTTATATTGAGGCAATCTCGATAAGGCATCAGCCAGGAAATTCTTCCCCCTCGGTACGTACTTTAGCTGGAACCGGAACTGCCGGAAGTACTGTGCCCATCGGACGTGCTTAGGGGACAGACGCCTCGGGATCTGCAGTACTTCCAGGTTCTTGTGGTCGGTCCAGACCTTGAACGGTTCCTTTTCCCCCTCCAGAAGGTGCCGCCACGTTGAAAGCACCCACCACACCGCAAACGCCTCCTTCTCCCAGATGGCTCATGCCCGTTCGGTCTCCGTCAGCTTCCGGGATGTGTAGGCACAGGGTTGCATGACTCCCCGGCTGTTCCCCTGGAGTAACACCGCCCCTACCGTCACATCACTGGTGTCTGCCTGCACCACGAATGGCTTGTCAGGGTCTGGGTGGAGCAAGACTGGCTCCCTCACAAATAGGGCCTTCAAAGTCTCAAAGGATTTTTGACACGCCATCGTCCACGCCAACGGCTGACCGGGACGTGGTTTTGTCGCGGCCTGCCGGGTGCGTAGCAGGTCTGTCAGGGGCAGTGCCACCACAGCAAAGGAGTGGATTAATAGGACCGGCGCCGCTATCCATGAGCGGGCAGGCTGGATAAAACCCCTAGCCAGGTTCAGGTCGATGTACCGACGCAACTCCTCCAACTCCCGGGGCGTCATAGCATACATGCGGGGCTTAGGCAGTTTCGCCCTCGGCAATATGTCAATGGCGCAATCGGTCGGTCGGTGAGGTGGCAGAATGTCACACTCATGTTCATCAAAAACGTCAGCGAGGTCGGCGTACTCAGCCCCTGCCCTGTGCTGAGACCATACCATGGTAGCAAGATACGTGGTCTAGAAAAAGTTGGGTTGTGCCCTTGGCATTAGGTAAACCCTTGCAGGGTGTGAAATGAGCTATCTTGCTGAAAAGATCTACCACCACCAGAATGGTAGTGAAGCCTTGGACAGGTGGTAAATTACTGATGAAATCCAGAGAGACCTTATGCCATGGGGGGTGGGGGTTAGCAGCAGCTGCAAAAGCCATGTAGGGTTCTGATGGAGTGATTTGGCCCTTCTGCATGTGTGGCAACAGGCCACATATTCCCTGATGTCTGCTGCCATCCTAGGCCACTCTAACGATTCTGTGCAGTATTTTGAATGCACTCCCATGCCCTTCTGATTGTCATGGCAAAGCTGCAGTACCTCTTCCCTGCATGGGGGGGACCACTATTCTGCCTCTGTGTTTCAGGCTCCTCCCTCCATCCCGAATGGTGTTACAGTACCTGCTGTTGTTTCCTTGAGGTTATCTATCCTGGCCTGTTGCTGAATCTTTATTCTGGTGATTAAGTCCTGGTGTGGTTAGGCGGCTCCCAACATCTTGGTGGCTGGTGATTGTTGAATCTGGAAAGTTGAAGGTTGTAGAATTGCTGGTGCTGGAGTCTGTTGAACAAGAGAATACTTCGGTTTGTGGGAGAGCGAATCTGGAATTTAGCTCTTGGAGCCTGGGACATATTTAATGTAAAAATCAAAACATGAGAAGAATTGGCTCCATCTGACTTGTCTGGGCAAAAGTGGTTTGTTTTGTTGCAGAGTGTATAGATTCTTGTGGTCAGTGCTGACCTCTATATGAAAGTGTGTGTCTCCGGTGTTGGAATGCTGATTTAATGGCAAGCAGTTCCTTATTAAAAAATATAATTGTGTTCTGGGGCAGTCAAGGCTCTGGAAAAGAAGGCACACCGTAGAAGGCTGTTTTCTCCCTCACTCTCTTGTAAAAGAACAGCTCCAATGGCTACATCTGAGGCATCTGTTTGAAGGACAAGCTTTTTTGATGTGTCTCGGTGAAGGAGGAGGGGATGGGCAAAAAGCTGCTTTAACTCTTCAAATGCTGATTGGTGTGTAGAAGTCCAGGCAATTTCACTCCTTCCCTAGTAAGTTGGGCCAGTGGTTTGGCTTTATGAGCAAAGTCTGGTATAAATTTCCTGTAGAAGCCCAGGAAGCATTGGACGTCTTTGACTGTGTGAGGGGCTTGCCAGTCTAGGACAGCTTGGACCTTCTGGGGGTCCATCTGGATGCCTTTTGAGGAAATATGGTAACCCAAGAAGTCTAGTTGTTGAAGGTCAAATGCACATTTTTCTGGCTTGGCAAAGAGATGGTTATCTCTTAGTCTATGGAGAACTGTGCGCACATGGTCTGTGTGCTGAGCCTTTCTCAGAGTACATCAAAATGTCACCAGATAGAGTACCATGAATTTATCTATGAGGTCTGAGAATAATTTGATTCATAAATCTGTAAAATTCAGCTCCTGTGTTAACAAGCCCATAGGGAACCATTGTGTATTCAAATTTGCCATATCTGGTGTCAAAGACGGTTAAGTATTTGTGGCCTTCTGTGATCCTAATGCGGCTGTAAGCATTGCGGAGGTCCCAGCCTTGTAAAAAATGTGTGCTTTCTGCAGTCTATCTAAGAGGTGTGGAATTAACAGCAGTGGATAATGGTCTCTTACTGTCACTGATTTCAAAGCTTTGTAATTATGGACCACTCTCAGCAGGGGGGGGTCACCACTATTGTTAGACCCACTGGGATCTTGCTTCTTGGGTACAAAGGTGGGAGCTGAAAAAGGAGACTGGGAGGGTCATATAAAGCCCTTTTGCAAATTAGAGTCCAAATTTTGTTTCAGAGTTTCTAATTTTTTAGTAGACATTTGGTATTTTGTCTTGGTGGGAATCTTGGCACCAGGGACCAGATTTATGGCACAATCGCAGTCTATGCGGTGGGAGGACTGAGGCGTCTTCCTCTCCAAAAACAACAGCAAAGTCCATGTATTTACTTGGCAGATTAGGGATCTTTCTGTTAGGTTTCGGGTGGCAGGTGGGGAATTTCGGAGGACTGATTGCATTGAGAAAGGCACTGAGGTCCGTCAAAGGCAATAGACCTGTTCTTCCACTTAATAGTGGGATCCTGGTCTTGTAACCAAGCTGTCCCCAGCACCAGTGGAAAATCAATGTGGTCAGCCATGAAAAGGGTTAACGTTTCAGGATATTATTATTATTATTATTATTATTATTATTATTATTATTATTATTATTATTATTATTATTATTATTATTATTATTATTATTATTTATTAAATTTATATACCGCCCTATCTCCCTTACGGGACTCAGGGCGGTGAACAGGCGATACTAAAAACCACGATAAATATACACAAGTTTCTGTTGTAAAATCAAATTAAATAACAGGCCTGCTCTAAAAACACCCCATAAAAAACCCCCACTGAAACATAATCAAACTACGCCAGGCTGGCCGCACGGAATAGATGGGCCTTCAGGGCTCGGCGAAAAAGGCGCAGGTCCGCAACTGTACGTAGGTCGGGGGGTAGGTCATTCCAGAGGGCAGGAGCTGCCACAGAGAAGGCTCTCCCCCTGGGGGTCGCCAGCCTGAGGTGGACTGGTCACAAGGCATTCCAGAAATTGCTGAGTCTGGAGATAATGCTCTCTCACACTGTCCTTGACTGCTGCAGCCATATTTCACCCATATCCTGTTTTTGCTTTGCTTAGTAGCCAATTCACTATTTTTATCTGACACAGTTACAAGTTGACAGACCATGAAAAGGTATGAGAGTCCTTACGACTCTAGACAATGTTTAACATATTACCATATATGGGGCCTAGGGGGGTCAGGAAATGCATACGTTGTATAACCTATATATGTGTACTCTGGACGCTCCTTGGGGTTCAGATCTTTGTATTGGCTTTGGCCATCTGAACCTGCGCATATTACAACTTTCCTTCTCCAAAGAGCTGGCTTGTGTTCCTTCATTTCCACAACAAGCCGGCATTGTCTGGCCGACGGCACTCTAAGGAGGCCCTCTCTGTGGGAGCGGACTTGTCGAAGGGAGGTGTTTGGTAGGAGGCGGTCTTGCAAATACCTAGGTCCATTGCCATGGAGCGCTTTAAAAGTTGTTACTAACACCTTGTAGCGCACCCGGAAGGCCACCGGCAGCCAGTGCAGCTTGCGCAGGAGAGGTGTTACATGGGAGCATCTAGAGGCCCCCAAAATCCCCCGCACAGCCGCATTCTGAACTAGCTGGAGCCTCCAGGTGCACCTCAAGGGGACCCCCATGTAGAGAGCATTGCAATAGTCCAGGCGGGAAACAACGAGGGCTTGAGTGACCGTGCGTAGGGCGTCCCGATCCAGAAAGGGGCGCAACTGCGCCATATTGACTGTCAATTGCAAAGGCACTGTGCTGTGAGTGATGGGGCCTGCTTTTAAAATTTGGCCATCAATAGTTATAACTGGCAATGGAGATTTCAGAGGAACAGTGGGGATCTTAAGTTTCTGGACTGTGGCTAGGCTCATGAAGTCGGCAGTTGCCCCAGAATCTATCAAAACAGGGGTGGTCACTTCCTGACTGCTGGGAAGTTTCAGGATAGAATCAAATTGTATTAACGTACCTGAGTGTGGAAGTAATTGGGCCCTGTTCATTGCTTGGGTGCCCCCCCATGTGCTCGTGGGGGGGGCATTTCTCATTTCCCTGGCCATGGGGCTTGTCGTCCAGGCAGTGAGTAGTGGAGACATTGCTGGGCTGTCTATTGCCTCTCCTGGGAGGTTTAGTAGGGCAATTCTTGACCATGTGGCCAGGCTCTCCACAGTAGAAACAAAGGGTGAGCTTTTTGTACCATTGCCATTCTCTTCAGCAGCCAAATCCAAGGGGGCAGGGAGGCTCTGGGTAGTGACAGGAGGAGGCAGCTTTGGAAGCAGCTGGCTGGGGTTGCTGAAAAGTGCTCTAAGTTCTGCGAGTCCAGACTCAGCTGTTATTGGGGCTAGGTAGAGGTCTTGGGGGAGTCCCTTGTTGTATTAGTTGTGTCATTATGGCCTTGTTGAGCCTGCTCTTGAATTGTGCTCTTAAGACTGGCTCATTCCGAGGGACTTCCGGTTGGATCGCGGCGCCGATGGCAGCTTCCCTTCGAGGCTGCCTGCCCCGAGGACACGTTAGAGCCGCAGGAACAGCTGTTCCGCGTCTCAATCCCCCTCCCCGGGCAAAGGGGAGGGGGTGAGCTTCCCCGATAGGGGTAGAGCTCCTTAGCCTTTGCATTTTTCCAGCTGTGAGGGCTAGGTGAGCTCCCCCAGAGTCGGGGACTTCTCCGTGCTTCGGGCTCCTTCGTTCAATAGAACGAAGCCAGACGCGCATCTAATCTCTGCTGTTTTAGGAAATTAATGACTGTGAGTACACCTATTTATTTATTTATTTTATTTATTTTTTGGATTTATATCCCGCCCTTCTCCTGTAGGACTCAGGGCGGCTGACAATCTATTTAAAATACATACAAAACAATACAAATTTAAAATTAATTAAAAGGAATATTTAAATATTTGTCGAATTTTAAAATATAATTAAAACCCCCCTAAAAATTACCCTAGGCCAGTCCTGCAAGCTGGAATAACCAA
>NW_015388139.1:56296-64483 GCF_001527695.2 Protobothrops mucrosquamatus
AGTTAAAGGAGGTTATAGATTTATTATTTTTATAGTTGTTTAAAATTATTTTTAGAGTATGATTATTTTATTATTATTCCTGTGATTGGCTCTGGGAAGGGGGGGGGAGGGGGGGGGGCGGAAGGGTGGGTTTGAGGGAGGGATTTATATTGTAAAATGTTATAAAATTTTCAATTAAAAAAAAAAAAAAAGACTGGCTCATTCCAATCCAGGTCTGCTGCAAGGAGCTTGAAATCTTCAACATATGTTCTCATGCAGTTGTTGCCCTGGCGCAGCTGGCAGATGCGTTGTTTGGCAGTTTCTATCCGAATAGGGTCTCCAAAGTGCTCTTTAAATCTGGTGAGGAAGTTTGGGAAATTATCCAGGACAGGGTCATTGGTTTCAATGAGTGGAAATGCCCATTTGACAGTGGAGTTGATTAAAAGAGTGAGTATGAAGGAGAGCCTTGATCTGTCTGATGGAAACTCTCCTGGTCGAGTGCCAATGACTACTTTGCACTGGGCTAGGAATGTTTTTGTCTTATCAGACTCTCCAGTGAATCTCTGCGGTAGGCAGCTGCGAGTCTTGGGGATGAGCATGGCAGGAATTGGCAGTTGTGCCTGGGTGAGTGGTTGTGCAGGTGGAATCCCTTGTTGAGTCAGGATCTGTACTCGCTGCATCAGTTGTTGAAGACTGGCTGCAAAATTCCTCATTTCGTCTTCTATGCCATCTTGGCATCTGCGATAGAGTTTACGTCTTGCTCATCCACTATTGCTGCAGCTCTGGTGTCTGAAGCCATGGCTTGGGTATTCCTGAGTCCATGAAAACTTTGGTGAAGAGGAGTAGTTCAGATTAATGTCAAATGCCAGGGAAATCAGAAAATCCAGGCAGTTCAAATGAGTATAAAGATTTATTGCAAGCTTAAGCTCTCTACAAGAATCTGAACTACTAACGGTCAAAGCAAATTGGTGGTAGATAAGAGTCAATGGAATTCAAGGTGGGCTGGACTTAGATCTCATCGGTGTGAAGGGACTCATGACTTATGACACGTTTGACCCCCTCCCTCAGGCTCGGCCTGGTCATCTCCTACAAGTTATTCATTTATAATCTTGAATTAGCAAATTAAGGGTAGCACGTGAGGTGTTGAACTAGAGCTGGTGAGCTCTAGAATGGGTTTGTGCACCATGCTCAGCCATGGAAGCCAACTCTGAGCCAAGAACTCTCTCAGCTCAACCTATTGTATAGGGTTGCTGTTATGGGGGAAATGGGAGGAGGGAACAAGTGCTATACTGTATATGTCCATTTGTCCTCCCAGGGAAAAGGAGAGCTACAGCACTAACAAGGTTTATACAGATGGGAAATCATTGAGTAGATGGCTGGAGAGTTACCATAATGTTCAATTTTAACAAATGTAAATATACATATCAAGCAAAGGTTTTCTTCTACCTGTACCCACTTATTTTTTAAGTGCCCCTCTTCCCCAGTAAGACCACTGAAAGGCCCAGTGCAATGGTGCAATTAAAAGGCCAGTCCACCACCCCCAAAAGCTCCTATCTATGCTTTACATCCATCTTTCTACAGTCCATTGTGCATCCTTGTGCATCCTTCTTTTGTCCATTCAGATATGAACATACTCCCCTAAGCATTACCAATCAGGATTCAGCTGTCACAGATTTTAACCTCATTGTTAAGCAAAGAGCAATCTTAGATTCCTTAAAGATGATGGACTAATTCTTGCTGAACTGTTACAATAAAATGGTAGGGGTAATCTGGAAACATCTACAACAAGGGCAGAAGTTGGACAGTAGAACACCTGTTTCATGTACAGAAAGCCACAGATACCATCCTTGACATTTCAAATTAGCACTCATAAAACATCTGACTGCAATATTGGGCAAGCAATCACTGTTAGCAATATTGGACTAAGTGGACCAGTGGAGCAAGACAGCTTCTTGTTTACTTATGTTGTCACAGAATAATGTGAAACAAAAAAAGAATAAAGACAAACAAGCTGGTTGTCAACGCTGCTAATATTGAATATTCTTGCTTTGACAAAATATGCAGAACTGTCTGGTACTTTTAGAGTTAATTCAGAGGAGAATGAGGGAGGAGAGAAAAGCCCGCGAAAGGGAACGGAAGAGAACCTTTGCCCTTCAAACTAATTGGAGAACGTAAATCATGACAGCAAAATAAGGGAGGGGAAATGCTAGCAAAATAACTGCTCGGGGGGGTGGAGATTTCAGATCTTACCATCCCTTTCATCATGCCGTGCTGACATTTTGTCACATGAATAAAAAGACTTTTTAGGATAAAATGCTTGGAAGTTCTTTGAAGTGTTTCATTAGTCGGAACCATGACATCATACTAAGATCTCAAATCCTTTTCAACCGACCTGGGGTCCTGAACTCCATTCGCTGTCTCTAGGCTTGAGAGGAGCTGGTAAAGATTCAGGGAAGAAAAATCTATCATGAAAAAAGTGAGTTTGCTTCAAGACCCAGCAGCTGCTGATAACCCAGAGGAGGAAACAACAGACAGCATGCTGTGGAAAGATGAATTCTGGCAGATCTCCCAGCTGGGAGCAAAGACTTCAAAAGCAGAATGTTACAGAGCTAACGAATGGCCTGCTACTCAAGCTTTGGGTGAGTCACTGGAAAGATTTCAAACCCCAGATGTGAAAAGCAGAAATCGATTCCTGCAGAGAGAAGCCTACAGCCCCTCCCTTGCAGATCAGATCCTGGTTCCCCCGGCCAGGAACTGCAGCCCTGAAGAGAGAGAGAATCCCAGTCTGAGGCCTCTGCAGCAATGGGCAGATTGGCACCCCCCCACAGGTAGATGATCAGCAGCATCTGAGCTTGCCACAGCTAATAGAGGCCTTGCAACAGCTTGGGGTGGTGCAGAAGCCAGGAGATCAGCAGCTGGTGGGAGACCGACCACAGCAGGGAGATTGGCCACAGCCCCTGAACGTGCAACCCCTGGGCATAAATCTGCAGCCAGGGTGGGGCCAGCAGCAACAGCCACAGTGGGGGCCCCAACAGCCTATGATTGCACCACTTTTCAGAGCAACCTTCGATGGGGACCCAGAGAAGCTGGTTTTTTTCCTCAACCAAGTGTGCTCTCATTTGAATTGCTGGGCCTATCTCTACCTGGACCCGGGGGCCATGGTCGATGTGATTTCGTCCAGCCTAGAGGGAGAAGCATCCGAATGGCTGAACTATTTATATAATGAGCAAGCCCCCGAATTGGAGGACCCCCAACTCTTCCTCCTAGGGCTGAGGGAAAGATTTGAGGACCCACCTATTGGTCTTAAAGCAAGAGAACAGATCCACAAAATAAAACAAGCCGGCAGGCCTGCCCTGGAGTACGTGTGGGAATTTCGCAAGATAGCAGGTGGAATAGAGGAGTGGCCTGAACAATCCCTAATCCATCACTTCATTGAGGGATTAGACGATCACCTCTCTCAGGCATGCATCTATCGAGCAGTATCTGATCAGCTGCAAGAATGGTACCAGGCAGCAGTGAAGCTAGACGTTCAGCTCGTCCACTATAAGAAGCCTCCCCCACACGAATCCGAGCAGCAACCAGAGCTACCCGAACAGCAATCACCCCCACGAAAGCCTTCAACTACAGCAATGGCTGAGAGACCCAGGCCACCTACAGGCCCATCAATTAAGTGTTTCCGTTGCGGACAGGAGGGACATCAAGCAGCAAACTGTCCAGTCCCCTACCCCCGATTACAGAGCAGACCGGAACCAGCGGCGAGAAGGAAACCTGCCCAACGGCTGACGAGAGAGAAATCCAACCGGGTCACGCAGGAACCTGTTGCCCAGATTACATCCCCCATGAAGGAGAACGCCGAGATTCCGGGTGGACCCGCCCCTGCTCTACCCTCCTTTGACAGCGACGATGAAGGAGAGAACGACCCGATGGTGAGTTGACAAATCCCGCCTTTTTCACTGGCTGCCAAATTTATAATCCCTAGGTCTGGGGCACAAATGGACTTAAACGTGCTAATTGATTCTGGATGCACCTGCTGCATTATTAGTCTGCCGTTTGCCATGAAAATGGGCATACGGGCAAAACAGCTTTCCAAACCTGTGAGGTTTGAGTAAGCCGATGGCTCCCTGATGGGAGGGACTCTTGTCACACAATTAACCGAGCCCTTACGCCTAGAAATAGGTGCGCACTGGGAGTTTATTCGCATCCTAGTGGCTCCAAAAAAGATTGAGACTGTGATCCTAGGGCTAGCCTGGTTGGACAAATGGAAGCCATTTATCTGGTGGGAGAAAGGAATGAGAACTGTGAGACTACCTATAGGGCCTAAACCTCCCGCTGATTCAACCGATGTTGCGGGACACCTTAGGCCACCCAATGAGCAAGCGCACATGGCTGCCTCACCGCTGCCAGGCGAACCACTCATCCTCAGTGAATACCGGGACCTGGCGGAGGCATTTAGTGAAAAAGAATCCAATGCCCTGCCCCCTCACAGACCCAATGACTGCTCCATTGAACTGGTGCCAGGAGCCAAACTCCCACGACCGAGAATGTATGCTATGTCCCCCCTCGAAATGGAGGAGATACAGCGATACATGAACAAAAACCTAGCGAGGGGGTTCATCGAATGGGCCAAATCTACCGTGGGAGCCCCTGTGTTGTTCAATGAGAAAAAAGATGGATCTCTTCGTCTCTGCGTAGACTATAAGGGTCTCAACGCTGTGAGTGTGCTTTTATTTATAGGGGAGGGGGAGGATTTCCTGAATAATTGGGTAGACCGATTCCCCTCACAGAAGTGATTTAATCTGGACTCTCTCCGTATAATGGCCCACTCTTATTTTCTCCCTCTGCTCACCTTTTGACGGAAGTTCTGTCCTATGGGGAGCTATCAGTTCAAAGTCATGCCATTTGGACTACAGGGGGCCCCAGCTATATTTATGCAGTTGATTAATGAGGTCCTACATGATCACTTGTACAAAGGGATTTTGGTGTATATTGATGACATCCTCATATACAGCACGAAAATGACTGACCATATAAAGCTGGTGAGAGAAGTGTTAAAGAAACTATTGAATGCCAAGCTTTATGCCAAATTGTCAAAATGTGAATTTCACCAGACCCGATTAGATTATCTTGGCTACAGAATTTCCAACGAGGGCATTGAAATGGATCCAGCCAAGGTGAAAGCTATAATCGAATGGCAGCCCCCAAAGACTCGCAAACAGCTCCAGAGCTTTCTGGGTTTTGCCAACTTTTATCGTCAATTCATCCCCTCTTTTGCCGAGATTGCCCTACCCCTTACAGAACTACTCAAAACAGGCAAAGGAGGAGGGAAGCCACGACCGGGCACACCACTAGCATGGACGATAAGCTGTCAAACAGCTTTTGAGAATTTAAAGAGACTATTTGCTGCTGAACTGGTCCTAAAGCACCTGTCATGTGTCTGATTAATGAAACACTTAAAAGGAATTTCAGGCATATTTTTTCCTAAAAGCATTTATTAAGGTTACAGAGATGTCAGTACGGCATGGTGGAAATGCTTAGATCTGGCTTCTTCCATTACACATACATTCTAATCATTTTTCCACTCCCTTGTTTTGGGGTCATGGTTCACATCTTCCAATTAACTTGGAAGATGTGATTTACTTCCAGTTTCTTTTTCCCGGGCTATCCTTATTCTCTTCCCTTTTTCACTGTTGCCTGGTTTAACTATAAAAATACCAGACAGTTCTGCATATTGTCAAAGCAAGAATATACAGTATTTGCAGCGTTGACATCCGCCCCCCCTTACAAAAAGGACAGATCCTGTAAAGCAAACCAAAGCATATGTCAAGGGTTATCTTTCGGTTTGTTGGGGTGTTTCACATGAAACCTTTTCACCAATCTATTAGCCTTTACTTCACTGGATTTCACCCAGGTGGCTTCGGATAACGGGTATCCCTTCCATTGTACTAGATACTGCAATTTCCCTCTAAAAATTCTAGAGTCAAGAATATGCTTTACTTCATAGTGGGTATGTCCCGCAACCACGAGGGGCCCATGTGCCTTTTTTGGAGGAGGTCTTAACGTGGAGCTCCGATATGGTTTCAACAAGCTACAATGGAAAACTGGGTGAATTTTCCCTAAGAGTTTAGGGAGTTTTAGCTCTACTGTGACTGGGTTGATGAAAAAAAATCAGCTTCTCTGGGTCTCCATCGAAGGTTGCGTTGAAGGATGGTGCAACCATCGGCTGTTGTGGCCCCCACTGGGGCTGTTGTTGCTGGCCCCACCCTAGTTGCTGGTTCCATGGCTGCTGGGCTCTCTGCTGCTGACGTGGTGCCCCCAGTTGGTTTTGGCCCCATCCTGCCTGCTGATCCAATGGTTGCTGGGCAGCGGGGGCTGGTGGTGCCCTTTGCTGCTGCAGGCCTCCCAATGGTGACTGTGCAAGTGGGGGCTGTAGTGGTGTATTCTGCTGTTGGACTGCAGGGGGTGGTGATGCCCTCTGCTGCTGTAGGCCCCTCAATGGTTGCTGGACATGCTGGGCCTCTCTCATTTGCAAGCTCACCGGCTGTAGCTCTCCTGGCTTTTGCATCACCTCAAGCTGCTGCAAGGCCTCTATTAGCTGTGGTAAGCTCAGTTGCTGCTGATCATCTATCTGTGGGGGGTGCCTCCCTGCCCATTGCTGCAGAGGCCTCAATTTGGGATTCCCTCCGTCTTTAGGAGCTTTCACCTCTAGGTCTTGAAGCCTCTCCAGTGACTCACCAAATTCTGCTTTTGTCTTTGCTTTCAGCTGGGAAATCTGCCAGATTCCTCTCTCCCCTGGCTTGCCAGCTGTCGCTTCCCCCCCCCCCGGGGGAAACTGTTGCAGCCAGGGGGCTGACCTCAGACAACTTTTCTTTCTCCATAGTTGGATCTTCCCCAAATCTTTACCAGCACCTCTCAAGCCTAGAGGCAGTGGATGGAGTTCGGGACCCCAGGTCGTTTTAAAAGGAGATGAGATCTAAGCATGATGTCATGTGTCTGATTAACGAAACTGTCATGTGTCTGATTAACGAAACACTTAAAAGGACTTTCAGGCATATTTTCTCCTAAAAGCATTTATTAATGTTACAGATACGTCAGTACAGCATGGAGGAAATGCTAAGAACTGGCTTCTTTTCCGCTATGCATGTAATTCTAAGCATTTCCCTCCCACCTTTTTTGGGGGTCATGGTTCACATCTTCCAATCAACTTGGAAGATGTGATTTACTTCCGGTTTCTTTTCCCCTTCTGCCTGGTTTAACTATAAAAATGCCTGACAGCTCTGCATATTGTCAAAGCAAGAATATACAGTATTTGCAGCGTTGACATCCGGCCCCCTTACAAAAAGGACAGATCCTATAAAGCAAACCAAAGCATATGTTAAGGGTTATCTTTCGGTTTGTTGGGGTGTTTCACATGAAACCTTTTCACCAATCTATTAGCCTTTACTTCACTGGATTTCACCCAGGTGGCTTCGGATAACGGGTATCCCTTCCATTGTATTAGATACTGCAATTTCCCTCTAAAAATTCTAGAGTCAAGAATACGCTTTACTTCATAGTGGGTCTGTCCCGCAACCACGAGGGGCCCAGGTGCCTTCTTTGTAGGAGGTCTTAACGTGGAGCCCCGATATGGCTTCAACAAGCTACAATGGAAAACTGTTTGAATTTTCCCTAAGAGTTTAGGGAGTTTTAGCTCTACTGTGACTGGGTTGATGATCCTTACTATGGGGAAAGGCCCCAAGAACCTTGGTCCCAATTTCTTGCTGGGCAACTTGAGATGTAGATATTTAGTTGACAAATAAACCTTTTCCCCAACTTGGAATGTTCTTTGGGGAGCCCTCTTTTTATCAGCCTGGCATTTATAGGTTTCAAAAGTCTTTTTTAAACCAGCTTTTGTGTTTCTCCAAACTTCTTCCCACCCCTTCACCCACTGGTCAAGTGTCTGGGAAGCGGAGGGCATCTGAGGATATTCAGGTATTGGGTTGAACTCTTTTCCTGTGGCCACTCTGAAAGGTGTGTAACCGGTGCTGCTGTGCACAGAATTATTGTACGCCACCTCCGCAAAAGGGAGAAGATCAGTCCAGTTCGTCTGTTGGTAAGAAACGTAGCACCTAAGATATTGCTCCACCATTTTGTTAGCGGCTTCCGCGGCCCCATTGGTGGCCGGATGAAAAGCAGATGATAAACCTTGAGATGACCCAATTAATGTAAGGA
>NW_015388139.1:66374-69032 GCF_001527695.2 Protobothrops mucrosquamatus
GTTAATAAGTCCTTTAGGAGGGGGAGTGGGTATTTGTTCTCCACACTTACAGCATTGAGACCCTTATAGTCCACGCAGAGACGAAGAGATCCATCTTTTTTTTCTTTGAACAACACAGGGGCTCCCACGGTAGATTTGGCCCGTTCAATGAACCCCCTCGTTAGGTTTTTGTTCACGTATCGCTGCATCTCCTCCATTTTGAGGGGGGACATAGCATACATTCTCGGTTGTGGGAGTTTGGCTCCTGGCACTAGTTCGATGGAGCAGTCATTGGGTCTGTGAGGGGGTAGGGCATCACATTCTTTTTCACTAAAAACCTCCGCCAGGTCCCGGTATTCATTGGGGATGACTGGTTCGTGCGGAGGCGGTGAGGTGGCCATGTGCGCTCGCTCATTGGGTGGCCTAAAGTGCCCTGCAACGTCCGTTGACTCAAGAGGGGGATTAGGCCCTATAGGCAGTCTCATGGTTCTCATTCCTTTCTCCCACCAGATGAATGGTTTCCATTTGTCTAACCAGGCTAACCCTACGATCACCGCCTCAGTCATTTTTGGAGCCACCAGGAAGTGAATAAACTCCCAATGTGCACCTATTTCTAGGTGTAAGGGCTCAGTTAATTGTGTGACAAGAGTCCCTCCCATCAGGGAGCCATCGGCTTGCTCAAACCTCACCGGTTTGGAAAGCTGTTTTGCCCGTATGCCCATTCTCATTGCAAACTGCTGACTAATAATGCAGCGGGTACATCCAGTATCAATTAGCACACTTAAGTACATTTGTGCCCCAGACTTAGGGATTATAAGCTTGGCGGCCAGTGAAAAAGACGGGATTTGTTGACTCACCATCGGGTCGTTCTCTCCTTCATCATCGCTGTCAAAGGAGGGTAGAGCAGGGGCGGGTCCAACCAGAGTCCCAGCATCCTCCTGTGTGGGGGGTGTAATCTGGGCGACAGGTTCCTGCGTGAGCCGGTTGGATTTTTCTCTCGTTAGCCGCTGAGCAGGTTTCTTTCGCATTGCTGGTTCTGGTCTGCTCTGCCGTCGGGGGTAGGGGATTTGACAGGTGGCCGCTCGATGTCCTTCATGTCCACACCGGAAACACTTAAAGGAAGGGCGTGTTGGTGGCCTGTGTCTTTCAGCCATTGCCGTAGTTGAGGGCTTTCGTGGGGGTGATTGCTGTCCGGGTAGCTCTGGTTGCTGCTCGGGTTCGTGTGGGGGAGGCTTCTTATAGCGAGAGAGCTTAACGTCTAGCTTCACTGCTGTCTGGTACCACTCCTGTAGCCNGGAACTCTCGCACGTACTCCAGGGCAGGCCTTCCGGCTTGTTTTATTTTGTGAATTTGTCTTGCTGCTTTGAGGCCTATGGATGGGTCCTCAAATCGTTCTTTCAGACCTAAGAGGAAAAGGTGGGGATCTTCCAACTCGGGGGCTTGCTCACTATATAAATTATTCAGCCATTCAGCTGCTTCTCCCTCTAGGTTGGACGCAAATACGTCGACCATGGCACCTGGGTCCGGATAGTGGTAGGCCCAACGGTTCAAGTGAGAGCGCCCTTGGTTGAGAAGAAAAATCAGCTTCTCTGGGTCTCCATCGAAGGTTGCCTTGAAAGCTGGTTGAAAAACAGGCTGTTGCGGCCCCCACTGGGGCTGTTGCTGCTGGCCCCACTCCGGTTGTTGGTCCCATGGCTGCTGGGCTCCCTGCTGTTGATGTGGTGCTCCCAGTTGCAGTTGGCCCCATCCTGCTTGCCAATCCAATGGTTGGTGGGCTCTCTGCTGCTGGGCAGCAGGGGTTGGTAGTGCCCCCTGCTGCTGCAGGCCTCCCAATGGTGACTGTGCATGCTCGGCCTCTCTGATCTGCAAGCTCACCGGCTGTAGTTCTGCAAGGGTGGGACTGGGGGCCTCTCTCCACAGGAGCTGTTCTTCGCTTCTCACTTCTAACTCTTCACATCTCTTTGCCAGGTAGTCTAATGACCCACTGCGAACTGCAGGTGGGTATTTCCACTCACCCGAGTTTTCAGTGACAGACGGCTAGTGGGAGGGGGGGGAAGGCAATATGTAAGAATTCCTTAGTTGTGACTCACGTTCATTTATTGGCAATGCTGTGTGGCTTTCTCCAGAGTCTTCGCTTGGCCTTATCAGCTCTCCTGATGGTTTTGGCCTCGCTCCCAGCTGGGAAAGCTGCCAGATTCCTCTCTCGCCCGGCTTGCCGGCTGTCGCTTCCCCCCCCCCGGGGAAACTGCAGCAGTCAAGAGGCTGGCCTCAGACAATTCTTTTTTCTTCATTTTCAGATCTTCGCCGAATCTTTTCCAGAACCTCTCAAGATTAGAGGGAGTGGATGGGGTTCGGGACCCCAGATCGTTGTAAAAGGAGTTGAGTCCTAAGCATGATGTCATGTGTCTGATTAACGAAACACTTAAAAGGACTTTCAGGCATATTTTCTCCTAAAAGCATTTATTAATGTTACAGATACGTCAGTACAGCATGGAGGAAATGCTTAGGACTGGCTTCTTTTCCGCTATGCATGTAATTCTAAGCATTTCCCTCCCACCTTTTTTGGGGGTCATGGTTCACATCTTCCAATCAACTTGGAAGATGTGATTTACTTCCGGTTTCTTTTCCCCTTCTGCCTGGTTTAACTATAAAAATGCCAGACAGCTCTGCATATTGTCA
>NW_015388139.1:69048-75711 GCF_001527695.2 Protobothrops mucrosquamatus
CATTTTTCCACTCCCTTGTTTTGGGGTCATGGTTCACATCTTCCAATTAACTTGGAAGATGTGATTTACTTCCGGTTTCTTTTTCCCGGGCTATCCTTATTCTCCTCCCTTTTTCACTGTTGCCTGGTTTAACTATAAAAATACCAGACAGTTCTGCATATTGTCAAAGCAAGAATATACAGTATTTGCAGCGTTGACAGCACCCCTGCCCAGGGGAGCCCTTTGTGATTCAAGCCGATGCCAGCGATGTGGCAGTTGGAGCTGTATTACTACAAAAGAACAAAAGTGGGGTCCTGCAACCTTGCACCTACACCTCTAAGAAATTTACTGAAAGCGAGCAGAGATGGGCAATCTGGGAGAAAGAGGCCTTCGCGATTAGGTGGGCACTATTAAACTGGCGACACTATCTAGAAGGGAGCAAGGTGCCATTTGAAGTATGGACAGATCACAAAAATCTAGAAGCACTGAAAACTCCCCGCAAATTGTCCCCAAAGCAAGTGCGGTGGGCATAGTACTTTAACCGCTTCAACTTCACTCTAACATACATACCAGGAGGAAAAAACTTCCTAGCTGATGCGCTATCCTGGTTACCCCAATACAAAAGCGAACGGGAGGAGGTTAAGGAGGCAATTATCCCCAATCCACAAACTACTGCTCAGCTTACGCCTCGCAAGGTCCCCAATCCTGATGAAAATAAAGAAAGAAAATAAAGAAAATAAAACGAGAGCTCCTCACCGATCAATGGTTCAAAGATAATCAAACCTCCCTAACGTGCAGGGATGGCTTGGCTTACAAAGGGGGGAAACTATATTTGCCAGAAGCCCTCCGTCTTAATGCTCTCAAACACAGCCATGATGTAAAACAGGCTGGACACTTTGGATATTTGAAAACCCTACACCTCACCCGCTGGCAATTTTGGTGGCTGGGGCTGAAAAGGGATGTGGAAAACTATGTAAAAAGTTGTACTGTATGTGCCACAATGAAAAGAATCCCAGGGAAAACCCCTGGGTTACTGCAACCTGTGGCAGACCCTTCTCGACCATGGGAAGAAATAGCTATGGACTTTATAGTAGACCTACCTGAAAGTAGAGGAAATACTGTCATCTGGACTGTAATAGACCTGTTCTCGAAGCAGGCTCATTTCATCACCTGCAAAGGACTCCCATCTGCCCAACGACTGACCAAATTGTTCCTGAAACATATCTACCGGCTGCATGGCGCCCCTAAGCGGATAATTTCAGACAGGGGGGTGCAGTTCACAGCGAAGTTTTGGAGGAGCTTTCTTAAACTAATTGGATCATCTCAAGGTCTATCATCTGCTTTTCATCCTGCCACCAATGGGGCTGCAGAATCCGCTAACAAAATGGTGGAGCAATACCTTAGATGCTACGTTTCTTACCAACAGATGAACTGGACTGACCTCCTCCCTTTTGCGGAGGTGGCGTACAATAATTCTGTGCACAGCAGCACCGGCTACACGCCTTTCAGAGTGGCCACAGGAAAAGAGTTCAGCCCAATATCTGAATACCCTCAGGTGCCATCCGCTTCCCAGACACTTGACCAATGGGTCAGGGGGTGGGAAGAAGTTTGGAGAAACACAAAAACTGCTTTAAAAAAGACTTTTGAAACCTATAAAAAGCAGGCTGATAGAAAGACGGCTCCCCAAAGAACATTCCAAGTTGGGGAAAAGGTTTATTTGTCAACTAAATATTTACGCCTCAAATTGCCCAGCAAGAAATTGGGACCAAAATTCTTGGGGCCTTTCCCCATAGTAAGGATCATCAATCTGGTCACCGTAGAACTAAAACTCCCTAGACTTTTAGGGAGAATTCACCCAGTCTTCCATTGCTGCTTGTTGAAACCTTATCGGGGCTCCACTTTAAGACCTCCCCCGAAGTAGGCACCTGGGCCCCTCGTAGTTGCGGGACAGACCCACTATGAAGTGAAATGTATTCTTGACTCTAGAATTTTTAAAGGGAAATTGCAGTACCTAGTACAATGGAAGGGATACCCGTTGTCTGAAGCCACCTGGGTGAAATCCAGTGAGGTGAAAGCTGACAGGCTCGTCAAAAGGTTTCATGCGAAATACCCCAACAACCTGAAAACTAGTCATTAACATATGCTTTTGTTTACATTACAGGAGCTGTCCTTTTTGTAAGCGGGGCCGGATGTCAACGCTGCTAATATTGAATATTCTTGCTTTGACAAAATATGCAGAACTGTCTGGTACTTTTAGAGATAATTCAGAGGAGAATGAGGGAGGAGAGAAAAGCCCGCGAAAGGGAACGGAAGATAACCTTTGCCCTTCAAACTAATTGGAGAACGTAAATCATGACAGCAAAATAAGGGAGGGGAAATGCTAGCAAAATAACTGCTCGGGTGGGTGGAGATTTCAGATCTTAGCATCCCTTTAATCATGCCGTGCCGACATTTTGTCACATGAATAAAAAGACTTTTTAGGATAAAATGCTTGGAAGTTCTTTGAAGTGTTTCATTAGTCGGAACCATGACACTGGTGATATTCAATCAATCAATTGATTGATAAGAATAGAGCTGGAAGGGACATTAGAGGTCTTCTAGTCCAACCCCCGGCTCAAGCAGGAGACCCTATACCATTTGAGATAGGTGACTGTCCAGTCTTTTCTTAAAAACCTCCAGAGATGAAGCACCTACAACTTCTGAAGGCAAGCTGTTCCACTGGTTAATTGTCCTCACTGTTAGGAAGTTTCTCCTTAGTTCCAGGTTGCTTCTCTCCTTGATTAGTTTCCATCCATTGTTTCTTGTCCTGCCTACAGGTGCTTTGCTAAATAAGTTGACTCCCTACTCTTTGTGGCAACCTCTCAAGTACTGGAATACTGCTATCATGTCACCCCTAGTCCTTCTTTTCTCTAGACTAGCCAAACGCAAATCCTGCAACCATTCTTCATATGGTGTCACGCTATGAAGATTTATTGTTATTAGGACTTCCATATTGCTTCTAGCTTGTGTACAGTTGCGAGGGGGGAGGGCAGAGCTTGGGATCCACAGGTGTTCCTTATCAGTGTGAGAGCCGAGATAACCGAAGAAATGTTTTGGCAAACCAAAGTTTTCTTCTCATAACAATTATGTCATGGTTCTGAAAGATGAAAGTCTTCAAAGAACTTTGAGGCATTGTTTACTTTAAAGAATCTTTAATCGAGCAGCATAGCTGAAGCCAAAATCTGACTTCCCCTCCCTTCAGCACATAGATCAAAGCACAATTCCCTCCTACAACTAACTGTCATAAATCACATTCTCCAATTAGTTTGAAAATGCTGGCTTCCCGCCCAGTTTCCTCTCCCGCCATTCTTTTATCAGCTCAGGTTACGATATTGTATGTCTAGCTAATTCCCATCGCATTCCTCCCCCTCCCCCCAGCATCATCTAACTCTAAGAGTAAAACAACAGAAAGAAAAAGGCTGCATCTCCATTGTCAAAGCAAGAACATCCAATCTTAGCAGCGTTGACATCCACCCCCCTTACAAAAAGGACAGATCCTGTAGCGTAAACAAAAGCATATGTTAGGGGCTGTCTCTCAGTTTACTAGGGTGTTTCTTATAGAATCTTTTGATGAGTCTGTCGGCTTTCACCTCGCTAGATTTCACCCAAGTGGCTTCAGATAGTGAGTATCCCTTCCATTGTACTAGGTACTGCAATTTCCCTTTAAAAATTCTAGAATCAAGAATACGCTTTACTTCATAGTGAGTTTGACCAGCCACTAAGAGGGGTCCAGTTGCCTTCTTAGGGGGAGGTCTTAAAGTGGATTCTTGCAAAGGTTTCAACAAGCTGCAATGGAAGACAGGGTGAATTCTCCCTAAAAGCCTAGGGAGTATTAATTCTGCTGTGACCGGGTTGATGATTCTTACGATGGGGAAAGGCCCCAAGAATTTCAGTCCTAATTTCTTACTGGGTAATTTAAGGCGTAAATATTTGGTCGACAGATAGACCTTTTCCCCAACTTGGAACATTCTTTGAGGGGCTCTCTTTCTGTCTGCCTGCTTTTTGTAGGTCTCGGAAGTCTTTTTTAAAGCAGCTTTCATGGCTTTCCAAACCTCTTCCCACCCCGTCACCCATTGATCAAGTGTCTGAGAAGCTGAGGGTGCTTGAGGGTATTCAGGTATTGGGCTGAACTCTTTTCCTGTAGCTACTGTGAAAGGCGCGAAGCCAGTGTTGCTGTGAACAGAGTTGTTGTAAGCCACCTCTGCAAAAGGGAGGAGGTCGGTCCAGTTGGTTTGTTGGTAGGAAATAAAACATCTGAGATATTGCTCCACCATCTTGTTAGCGGCTTCCGCGGCCTCATTAGTAGACGGGTGAAAAGCAGATGATAGACCTTGAGATGATCCAATTAGTTTAAGAAAGCTCCTCCAAAACCTAGCTGTGAACTGCACCCCCCTGTCCGAAATTATTCGTTTAGGGGCTCCATGCAGCCGGTAGATGTGTTTCAAGAAAACTTTAGTCAGTCGTTGGGCAGACAAGAGTCCTTTGCAGGCGATGAAGTGAGCCTGCTTTGAAAATAGGTCTATCACAGTCCAGATGACTGTATTTCCTCTACTTTCAGGGAGGACTACTATAAAGTCCATAGCGATTTCTTCCCATGGTTGAGAAGGGTCTGCCACTGGCTGCAGTAGCCCAGGGGGTTTCCCTGGAATTCTTTTCATGGTGGCACATACAGTACAACTCCTGACTTAATTTTCCACATCCTGTTTTAACCCCGGCCACCAGAACTGCCGACGGATGAGATGTAGAGTTTTTAAATATCCAAAGTGTCCAGCCTGTTTTACGTCATGGCTGTGTTTGAGAGTGTTAAGAGGGAGCGCTTCTGGCAAGTACAATTCCCCCCCCCCCTTCCAAGCCAAACCATCCCTGCAAGTTATGGAGGTTTGATTGTCCTTAAACCATTGATTGGTGAGGAGCTCTTGTTTTATTTTCTTTGCCCCAGGGTCATCAGGATTAGGCGTGAGTTGAGCAGCCATTTGTGGATTGGAGATAATTGCCTCATTGATCTCTTCGTGCTGGCTTTTATACTGGGGCAGTCTGGATAGAGCATCAGCTAGGACGTTTTTCCCTCCTAGAATGTACTTTAGAGTGAAGTTAAAATGATTAAAGTATTGTGCCCAGCACACCTGTTTTGGGGACAATTTGCGGGGAGTTTTCAGTGCTTCTAGATTTTTGTGATCTGTCCATACATCAAAAGGCACCTTGCTCCCTTCTAGATAGTGTCTCCAGTTTAATAGAGCCCATCTGATTGAGAAGGCCTCCTTTTCCCAGACTGTCCATCTCCTCTTGCTTTCAGTAAATATTTTCGAGGTGTAGGCGCAGGGTTGCAAGGTCCTACTTTGGTTCTTTTGTAGTAATACAGCTACGGCTACGTCGCTGGCATCGGCTTGAATTACAAAGGGCTCCCCTGGGCAGGGGTGCTTTAGGACCGGCTCAACAGCAAATAGTCTTTTTTAAATTCTCAAAAGCAGTTTGACAGCCCATTGTCCATGCTAGTGGTTGGCCCGGTCGCAGTTTCCCTCCTCCTTTTCCTGTTTTGAGTACTTCTTTAAGGGGTAGGGCAATCTCAGCAGAGAAGGGAATGAATTGACGGTAGAAGTTGGCAAAGCCTAGGAAGCTCTGAAGCTGTTTCCAAGTCTTTGGGGGCTGCCATTCAATTACGGCTTTCACTTTGGCTGGGTCCATTTCAATGTCCTCGTTGGAAATTCTATAGCCAAGATAATCTAATCGGGTCTGGTGAAATTCACATTTTGACAGTTTGACATAAAGCTTGGCATTCAATAGTTTCTTTAACACTTCTCTCACCAGCTTTATGTGATCAGTCATATTCGTGCTGTATATCAGGATGTCATCAAGATACACCAGAACCCCTTTGTATAAGTGATCATGTAGGACTTCATTAATCAACTGCATGGGAACTTCCGGTGGCGAGGCTTCGCCGATGGAGGCTTTCTTCTCAGCCTCCTGCCCGGGACTGCGTCAGAGCTGTCAAACCAGCGTGGATCAGCTGTTTTGCAGTTTGGAACTCTCTCCCCGGGCGAAGGGAAGAGAGTGAGTTTGGTTCAGATAGGGGTAGAGTTCTCTAGTCCCCCCAGGAATGATCCTGGGGGGATGTAGGTATGAACTCCCCCGGAGTCTGGACCTCTTCTCCGCAGCTCGGAGTGTCTTCGCTCTTCGGAGCGAGGCTAGACGTCGCTGCCACTGCTGCTACTTTGTATCTGCTTGTGAGTAACTTTTGAACAGACGGAACCTGACGGGATTTTTTTTTCCTGCTTTAGTTAAATGGTGACTTTAACTCAAAGATCTTATTGGGATTTTCGCTATTTGTTATAAGTGAAAGTGAGAAGAAAATGGCCGCGGAAGCGCTGTTTCTTTGTAACAAAAGGAAAACTTTCACTTTCTTTCCGGTGGTGGAATGATGCATTTTAAAGGATTTTAAAGAACTTTTTTTAAGTCAAGCTTTTTTAAGTTAATTTTTGCTTTTGTGAGTTTTAAAAATAATTTGGCAGAATGGCTACAAAACGTACTGGAGTTTCTGCATTGCCTAAAACAGCTATTTCCTCTCCTGTTGTGCAAATTCAACAACAAAAACCTAGATCTCCCCCACCATCACCACCTCCCTCCATTACACTCAAAGATTTGCAAGAG
>NW_015388139.1:75745-85912 GCF_001527695.2 Protobothrops mucrosquamatus
CCTCCATTACACTCAAAGATTTGCAAGAGGCTTTAGCTAAGTCCTCATTACAAACTGTGAAACAAACAGAAGAACTTTTGGATAAGAAAAATCAGGAACTTTGTGAAAAAATATCACATATTTTTGAAGGACTAGCAATTCATATTGATCGTATAGAGGGAAGGGTGGATGATTTAGTGGAGAAAATGGAAGGAACAGAGGACAGACTTGAGAAAGTAGAAGAAGGTGTGGAGAACTTACAAAATGACATGGTGATGTCACAATATAAAGTAATGGAATTTGCCCTGAGAATCAGGGGGCTTAAAGAGGATTTACAAGAGAAACTTAAGGAGGAAATTGTTACAGCTTTGGCCCTGGTATTGAATTGCAACCCTGAGGTGATCTGTGGAGAAATAGAAAAAATTTATAGAGTCAATTCCTGGGTTGCACATCAGAGAAATATACCTAGAGATGTGGTTGTTTACTTCACCACAAGAGTACGTCGTAATGAAATTATACAGCTCTTTTATCAGCAGAGATTTCAAATTGCTGCACAAGATATTATACTTTTAAAAGAAATACCTTCTAAGATTTTAATAAGAAGAAAGGACTTTACTTTTTTGGTTCAGGAGTTAAAGAAGCGGCAGATGCCTTTTAGATGGGAGATTCCTATGGGCATTGTGGTAAATTTTGAAGGGACCAGTTACAGATTAAACTCTGTACAGAAAGCCAGAGATTTTTATTTGTCGGTCCTGAAAGCTGATTTGTCATCATCATCAACATCTAAAGCACAGGAAGATTTGATGGAGCAACTTGTGGTGGAACTGCTTGGGGCTATGTCATTATCTACAGGAGATCCTCAGACTCAACAAAAGGTGGGAGAGAATGCAAAGGAGCAAAGGATGACTCGTGCTGCTTATAGGCGTAAAGAAAGAGAACAACAACAAAAGGAAACTGTAATATATTCACCGACTTCAGAACCAGTGGGAGGGGCGAGGCCAAAGAGATCTGTAACGATAGATTTGCAGGAAATGCTGAACAAGCTTCATAAGCCAAAGGATGGTTAAATTGAAGACGCTGGAAGTGAGATTTTATTATGGAAAAGGAAGAAATTAGTTTAATATTTGATTATATGTCTGTAAAGAACTTATAGTATTTTGAAAGTCTTAAAATATTTGATAAAGTACATTATTTTTCCAGCTATGAAGAGTATTGACTTAAGATTTTTGCTGAATATTGATTTGAGAGTGAAGAAAGTGTAGGAAAAATTTAAGAGTAAAATGCAAGAAAAAAATTTATATAAAATGTTTGATAGATATTTAGGTTTTAAAAAAATTGTTTTGAGTTTAAATGTTGAAGGTGGATATATTATACAAATATCATATAGTTTTTGATCAGTTGTATTGTTGTTGCTTATTGTATTATTAGAGTTAAAGTATGTATATATTGATTGTATTATCTTTGTTTAGTTAAATTGTAATTTAGATATGGAAAGGGATGAGTGTTAGTCCAGTATTGGGTTCCGGGAAGTTCAGGGGGGTAGGGGATTAGGGGAATTATAAAAATTGATGTATTTACATTTTATAGATAAATACTTATTGTATTGATAAGAGGAGATGCTCGGCTGGTATCCCAAATTGCACTTGAGGAAGTGGTAAGAAAGGAGAGGGGATGTAGATAGGTGGTAAGGAGGAAGGTGGAGAGGTTGGGGGTCAGAGGGAGGAAGGAAAGGAAAGTGGATGAGGGTGGAGGCATGGCGGGGACTGCCGAGCGTCTCTGAAAATGTATCGATTTGGATTATTTTTTCTTTTTTGTTTATGTACGTAAATGCATCATAATCTTTGNTTGCACTCGAGGAAGTGGTAAGAAAGGAGAGGGGATGTAGATAGGTGGTAAGGAGGAAGGTGGAGAGGTTGGGGGTCAGAGGGAGGAAGGAAAGGAAAGTGGATGAGGGTGGAGGCATGGCGGGGACTGCCGAGCGTCTCTGAAAATGTATCGATTTGGATTATTTTTTCTTTTTTGTTTATGTACGTAAATGCATCATGATCTTCGTTGCTTAATTATAAAAATCAATAAAAATTTTATTAAAAAAAAAAATCAACTGCATGAATACAGCTGGGGCCCCCTGTAGTCCAAATGGCATGACTTTGAACTGATAGCTCCCCATCCGGCAGTTGAAGGCAGTTTTCCACTCGTCTCCCTCCTTTATTCTCACCAGGTAATATGCTTCTCTCAGGTCGAATTTAGTGAAGACGCTCCCCTTAGCCAGGTGGGTTAGCAAGTCCTTCAGGAGGGGGAGGGGGTATTTATTTTTGACACTCACAGCGTTGAGACCATTATAGTCTACACAGAGACAAAGAGACCCATCTTTTTTTTCTTTAAACAACACAGGGGCTCCCACAGTAGACTTGGCCCGTTCAATGAACCCCCCTCTCTAGGTTTTTGTCCATGTATCGCTGCATCTCCTCCATTTCGAGGGGGGACATGGTGTACATTCTCAGTCGTGGGAGTTTGGCTCCCGGCAACAGTTCAATGGAACAATCATTGGGTCGGTGGGGAGGTAGGGTGTCGCATTCCTTCTCACTAAATGCCTCCGCCACGTCCCGGTACTCGCTGGGTATGAGTGGCTCGCCTGGTGGCGGTGAGGCATCCACGTGCGCTCGCTCGTTGGGTGGGCTAAAGTTTCCTGTAACGTCTGTTGAATCAATAGGGGGCTTGGGTCCTATAGGTAGCCTCACAGTTCTCATTCCCTTCTCCCACCAGATAAACGGCTTCCATTTGTCCAACCATGCTAATCCTAGGATCACAGCCTCAGTCATTTTTGGAGCCACCAGGAAACGAATGAACTCCCAGTACTGTCCTATTTCTAAGCGTAGGGGCTCAGTTAATTGAGTGACTAAAGTCCCTCCCATCAGGGAGCCATCGGCTTGCTCAAACCTCACAGGTTTGGAGAGCAGCTTTGCTGGTATGCCCATTTTCATGGCAAATGGCAAGCTAATGACGCACCGAGAGCATCCGGAATTGACTAGCACTTTTAAGTCTGCCTGTGCTCCCGACTTTGGGATTATAAATTTGGCTGGCAGTGAGAAAGATGGGACGTGTCGACTCACCATCGGGTCGTCCTCTCCTTCGTTGTCGCTGTCAAAAGTGGTTAGAGTGGGGGTGGATCCAGCCTTAGTCCCGGCATCCTCCTGCGTGGGGGATGTGACTTGGGCAACCGGTTCCTGTGTGATCCAGTTGGATTTCTCTCTCGTTGGCTGCTGGGCAGGTTTCTTTCTAGCTGCTGGGCCCAGTCTACTCTGCTGTTGGGGGTAGGGGACTGGGCAATTTGCTGCTCGATGTCCCTGCTGTCCGCATCGGAAGCACTTGATTGGCGGGCCTGCAGGTGGCCTGGGTCCTTCAGCAGACGCAGCAATTGGAAGTTTTCGGGGTGGTGGTTGCTGTTTGGGTTGCTTTGGCTTCGGCTCGGCTTCAGGTGGGGAGGCTTCTTATAGTGTGCGAGCTGAACATCTAGTCTTACCGCTGCCTGGTACCATTCTTGCAGCTGATCAGGTACTGCTCGATAGATGCATGCCTGAGAGAGGCGATCATCCAACCCTTCCCTGAAGTGATGGACTATGGACTGCTCAGGCCACCTCTCTATTCAATCAGCTAACTTGCAAAACTCTCGTACGTACTCCAGGGCAGGCCTGCCGGCTTGTTTTATTTTATGGATTTGTTCTTCTGCTTTGAGGGCAATGGATGGGTCCTCAAATCTTTCTCTCAATCCTAGGAGGAAGAGGTGGGGGTCCTCCAATTCGGGGGCTTGCTCATTATATAAGTTGTTCAGTCATTCGGATGCCTCTCCCTCTAAGCTGGACACAATCACATCAACCATAGTGGCTGGGTCCGGGTAGAGATAGGCCCAGCGGTTCAAATGAGAGTGCACTTGGTTGAGAAAAAAAATCAGTTTCTCTGGGACCCCAGCGAAGGTTGCTCTGAAAGGTGGAGCAATCATTGGCTGCTGGGCTCTCCACTGTGGTTGCTGCACCCCCAGTTGCTGTTCGCCCCAATCTGGCTGCTGATTCAATGGCTGCTGGGGCCCCCACCCTGGCTGCTGCTGCATTCCCAGGGGTAGCACGTTTGAGGTCTGTTGACATTCCCCCTACTGTTGGTCTGCTGGGAGCTGTGGCATCCTCAACCACTGTAAGGCCCCCTGTGGCCTCAGAGGGGGTTGTTGTTGGAACTCCATCATCTGCAGGCCCCTCAGTGGTTGCTGTGTATTAGGGGGCAGTGACCAGCCTCCTTGCTGCGGTCGTCTTCCCACCAGCTGATCTCCTGGCTTCTGCACCACCCCAAGCTTTTGCAAGGCCTCTATTAGCTGCTGTAAGCTCAGAGGTCGCTGACCATCCACCTGCGGGGGCTGCCAAATTCCCCACTGCTGCAGGGGCCTCACACTGGGGTTCTCTCTCTCTGTGGGGTTGGAGGCCCTGGCAGGGGATTCCAGGGGCTGGAAGGCTGTGTGATCTGCAAAGGAGGGGCTGGAGGCTTCTCTCGGCAGGAGTAGATTTCTGATTCTCTGTCCTAACCCTTCAAATCTCTCCACTGGCTGGCTACAATCTGCAGACAGGCATTCCCACTCACCCAAGCCCTCAGTGGCAGACGTCCTGGTAGCTCTCCACCAGTCTGCTTTTGAAGTCTTTGTGGGTGGCAAGGCAGTCTTGAGGCATCTGGAGTCTCCGCTGGGCTGGTTCCCATCTGACAACCAGATCAGCTCTCCTAGCTTCTTGGGTTTTGCCTCCAGCTGGGAGTCCTGCAAAAGCTCTTCCTCCCTCTGCTGGTTTCCTGTCGCTCCCCCCACCCCCCCGGGGTAGCAGCTGCTGCCGGGTTGCCGGCTTCAAGCAATTTTTTTTTTCTCCATGATGAAATCTTCTCCTGAATCTTTGTCAGCTACCCTCAAGTCTGGGGACAGCGACTGGGGCTCAGGACCCCTAGAAAGTTTGGAAAGTTTGTAGATTTTGGCTTAATGTCATGGTTCCAAAAGATGAAACTCTTCAAAGAACTTTGAGGCATTGTTTACCTTAAAGAATCTTTAATTGAGCAGCATAGCTGAAGCCAAAATCTGACTTCCCCTCCCTTCAGCACATAGATCAAAGCACAATTCCCTCCTACAACTAACCGTCATAAATCACATTCTCCAATTAGTTTGAAACGCTGGCTTCCCGCCCAGTTTCCTCTCCCGCCATCCTTTATCAGCTCTTGTTACAATATTGTATGTCTAACTAATTCCCATCACATTCCTCCCCCTCCCCCCAGCATCATCTAACTCTAAGAGTAAAACAACAGAAAGAAAAAGGCTGCATCTCCATCATTGTCAAAGCAAGAACATTCAATGTTAGCAGCGTTGACAAATTCATTGGACAAGGTGACCTGAACTGTCAGAGTGGGAGGGAAAGTTTTAATCTTTTAATTATCTGTTTCCTGCCATATTGCCAGAGCTAGCTTTCCTTCTATCTACCGGTATGCTATGCCTAATAGCTATGTCTCTGGTGTTTTACTTTGTTAGGTTTTTCAGCCAGGATTTGACACTAAGCTAGCTCTGCTTTCGACTTCAACTCCATTAAGGGGTCCTGAGCCCCTACGCCCCTTCTGGTAGCCTCCAGAGTGGTAGTAAAGACTCAGGAGCTTAACCCAGAAAATCAGTACCGAACTGAAATCTGACCCCTGGTTCAGACACAACAGGCAATTGTTGACATATAGAGATGAATTAGCATGGAAAGGTTCCAAATTGTACCTTCCTAGCACCCTCAGGGTCCAGGCCCTGCAACAAAGCCATGATGCCAAGCAAGCCGGTCACTTTGGGTTTCTAAAGACTTTACACTTAGTAAGACGGCCGTTCTGGTGGCCCAGAATGAAAAAAGACATTGAAAGCTATGTTAAGAGCTGTGCAATTTGTGCTGCCATGAAAAAAAGACCAGGAAAGCCCCCTGGACTGTTACAGTAGGTAGTGGACCAATCCCAGCCCTGGGAGGAAATCGCAATGGACTTCATCATAGAGCACACCCTGAAAATAGCAGTAATACCATAATTTGGACTGTTATTGATCTTTTCTCAAATCAGGCTCACTTTATAGCCTGTCCTGGTCTTCCTTCCACTCAGAAACTGGCGAAACTGTTTTTAAAGCATATCTACTGGCTCCACAGAGCACCAAAAAGAATCATATCAGACCAAGGGGTCCAGTTCACAGCAAAATTCTGGAGGGAGTTCGTGAAGCTGATCGGATCCACCCAGGGGCTCAGCTCAGCTTCTCATCCGAGTACGAACGGAACTGCTGAATGATGGAACTGTTGAACAAGCAAATGCGATGGTGGAACAATACCTGAGATGCTATGTTAACTATCAGCAAACTAACTGGGCAGATCTCCTGCCTTTTGCTGAAGTGGCATACAACAATACTGTACACAGCAGTACTGGACATACTCCTTTTAAAATAGCTACAGGCAGGGAGTTCGTTCCCATGCCTGAATACCCTCAAGAACCCCTCTCCTCATAAACACTGACCAAGGGGGTAAACTCACTGCAGAGTGCTTGGGCAAACGTCAAACGTGCCTTAGCCAAAGCCACAAAGATTCAAAAGGAGCAAGCAGATAAAAAGCGATCCCTCCAGAAACCATTTCATATAGGAGAGAAAGTCTACCTCTCAACCAAATACCTAAGGTTAAAACTACCATGTAAAAAGCTGGGACCTAAATTTATTGGTCCTTTCCCCATCATAAAAATCATAAACCCTGTCAGGGTGTAGTTAAAGCTCCCACAACTCTTAGGCCGGGCTTGGTTAGCGAAGTGGGCCCCCTGGATCTATTGAGAGAAAGCCTCTAAACAAATGATTATGAGGAAGCAGTGCTCGAGCCCCCCTAACAAGAAAAAAAGAGCAGCCCAAGAAGGTAGGGGGTGAGGAAAACCCCTGAGCACAGCAAGGGAGCATCAGAGAAAGGGGAGGAGCAACAGTCCATCCCGAGGGAGTACTGAGAACTCATGGGAGGCATTCAGCGAGAAGAAATGTGACATCCTGCTCCCTCACTGCCCCACAGACTGTGCTATCAAGATCCTGCCAAGAGCAAAACTCCCTAAACCAAAAATGTTTTCCATGACTCCGAAGGAGATGAAGGAGCTGAGGGACTACATTGATAAGAATTTAGTGAGGGGTTTTATCCAAGCGGTGAAGTCTCGAGTGGCGGCACCAGTACTATTTAAAGAAAAGAAAGATGGGTCGATGTGTTGATTTCCATGGGATCAACACAGTGTGCGTGGAAAACATGTACCCCCTCCCTCTTATGAAAGACATGTAGGGACATTTAGCCAAAGGGAAAATATTCACAAAATTAGACCTGAGGGAGGCGTACTATTGGGTGAGAATCAAGGAAGGTGACGAGTGGAAGTGTAGCGGTGGGGGCCAGGTAGCCGTGAGCAGCAAACTGCCCCTCCAACGCCTGCATGCCTCTTCTCTCTGCATTAGCTCTTTATCTCTGCATTACCATGGCAATGTGGGAAACTACCCAGGCTGGTACAATGACCTCACCTGCCTGATATCAGCTAGCCTACAACAACAGGATGCTACAGCCAACTGCCCCGTTTTGGGCCTCTGGCTTTCTATCCTTAATGATTGGCAAGGGGTTTCACCAATAGAAATGCTGTTACTATGCTGATGCCATGCTAAACTTTTGCTGCTTTGAAACCTGTATATAAGCAATAAACGCTGCGTAGCAGTCAGCCATATTTGCACCCTGCAATGACTGAGCACTGATTACTACAGGTGGTGACCCCGACGTGATCTTTTGGGAACCCCTCCGGGGAAGGAACGACAGTCAACATACTTACCATCGTCTGGAATAGACCCCTAAGTGCACTCTCGTCTTTAGAGACCCCTCAGTGGTAAGTATGGGTCGCAAGCTATCTCAGCCCCAGCAGAAACATGTACAGGAGCTCAGATTCCTGCTACAAATGTCAGGCACGACAACGCTTGATGCTGACATAAGGAAGCTGGTGGAGGAGATAGGGAAACACTGCCCTTTGAATCCTGAGCGCCGGAAGCTTAGGCTAAGATAGGGCATGCTTTACATCTTGAATATCGGGCTCCAGTACATCGATGGTATTCGATGCCGTCAAGCAGTAGAAAAATATGGCTCAGATGCTTCAGAAGGGCAGCAATTAACTACCAGCCCCCCTTCTGATTACAACCAAGTAAAACTTCTCCCTCCTGAAGCATCTTTAATTGGATTTCCAGCTTCTTCTGAAGAGGCTAATTCTTTTAATTCTTCTCAGACCTCATACACCCCCACACAGAAAATATTAGAGAAACTATCTTGAAGTAGAAAAATAATAAGGGGAATCTTCAGAGTAATTTAAAGACATAAATTAACTCAAAATGCACTCCTCTGCAATGCGTTTTGAACAATTGGAATGTTTTGAAACTTCATGTAGCTGTTAAGTTTAACCCTGTCAGACAATGTCTGGTGGTGCTTTCTGTCAATGTGTAGTGTATTTTGTGTTTATATATATGTATATATATATATATGTATATGTATATATATGTGTGTGTGTGTGTGGCCACCCAGAACATTATGCTTGGGCTTGGAGTGGTGAGAAAAATAGGAGATGATAAAGGGCCCTATATAAAAACCACATGTTTGGTTGGAATCAGCTCATGATTTTTCTCGCTTCTTACAGGACAAGTCATATGTTTAAATAAATGTTGTTTTAACAGTATTTGTGTATATATGTTTGTCTACGTTGTTCTGTGTTATTTCCAAGACTTGGAAGAGGGTCAAACCCTCTCTGATAACAACAATACAAAAAGGCCTTATTAAAGAATAAATGGTTTGCCTGGAGAAAGTATGAAATGAAATATTTGTATGTGAAATTATTTATGAAAGCAGTTGGAATGGAAGTGAATGAGTTCATTTGGTGATACCTAAGTGTGTGTTAGCCCTCAAACCCCACCCCCCACCCACTCTCTCCCAGGCTGTGAAGGAAATAATGAACTGTAGATTTTATTGTTGTAAAAGTAATGTAAAAGTAATAGTAAGTGTTTGCATGAGAAGAGTTTTATGAAGGATGTGTGAGAAGAGTTTTATGGATAATGCATATGTAGGAGAGAAAATTTATTCTTTGGTGGTGAGATTTTTCCCCCCTGTCTCTTTCGGCTGGCGAAAAGCGAGAGAGAGACAGGAAGAAGAAAAGGGAGCTGTTCGTTTGAAACTTTTTTTCCTCTGCTTAGAATTGCAATTTGAGAAGGGTGGAACAGAGGGGAAATTTGATATCCACTCTTGCTGCGTAGCACAAACGTCACCCATTGGCTTTGGTATATCATTATATGGGTGATATTTTAATTGGAGCACCAAAGATACAATCTAATTGGCTTTCAGAAATACAACATGATTTAAGTCTTTATGGAATGCAAGTTGCCCCAGAAAAAATACAGTTGCATTCTCCCTATCTTCATTTAAGGCATACAATGTTGTAATCTTATTTTGCCCCAGCTTTTCCTCGTTTGAGCCTACCCAAAAGTATTTCATTGGTCAATTTACAGCAATTGTTAGGCATCCTAACTTGGGTTTGCCGTATTTTCCTTTGCCTACAAATTTGCTCAGTCCATTATTTGATTTATTGACCAAAGGAAAACAACCTGAAAATTTCATTGTAGTTCCATCTGCAGCACTTGCCACAGTGTAACAAATTAATGACATCTTGAATACTCAATTTGTGGACAGAATTCCACATAAAAATTGTTAGTTAACACTTTTGATTTTTCCTACTGGTAAGCTACTTACAGGAGTATTATCTGTGATAGAAGTACAAAAAATATATTGTATTGAATGACTTTATTTACCCCACACCCCATCCCAAAATGTTTTATTTTTTATCCAGGTGGTTGCTGAAATGATAACCTTAGGACGCACATGAGCTTGCCATCAAAATGGAACTGATTTAATTAATATTGTTTTTTCTATTCCAAAATCTGATTTTCAATTTTATTTTCAGGATAACTTATCTCTTCAGTATATAGGCTGTATTTCATATCATCTGCCTAAAGATCCTTGACTTGCTTGTTTAATGACTTTTTCCTTTCCTGTCCATCCACTGCTTTCTTCTTCTCCCTTGCCACAAGCTCCTACTGTCTTTTCCAATGCAGGGAGAACGAGAGGAGCG